>NC_079216.1:67495698-67523198 GCF_029633865.1 Lampris incognitus
GTGTCCTGGTCGCTGAACTAGCGCCTCCTCTGGTTGGTCAGAGCGCTTGTTCAGAGGGGAGGGGAAACTGGGAGGAATAGCGTGATCCTCCCACGCACTACGTCCCCCTGGTGAAACTCCTCACTGTCAGGTGAAAAGCAGCGGCTGGTGACTCCACATGTATGGGAGGAGGCATGTGGTCGTCTGCAGCTCTCCCCGGATCAGCAGAGGGGGTGGAGCAGTGACCGGGACGGCTCGGAAGAGTGGGGTAATTGGCCAGGTACAATTGGGGAGAAAAATGGGGGGGGGGGATTCTATTGCCAACATCCACCGTTAATATCCAACCAATAATATTGACAATATCATTCAAAAACATATTTTCTTTATTAGAAACCTAATGTCTAGATTTTTTTCCCCTCTATCTCTCTTTCCCCATTTCTGTCTCTCTCTCCATCTGTCTCCCTCTCCTCGGCTTCTCATCCCCCTCACAGTATGCCTACACGGGCTGATCCCATTTACATTAAAAAGTTATAGTGATTTAAATAATGTGTCTGTGTT
This sequence comes from Lampris incognitus, assembly GCF_029633865.1. Taxonomy (NCBI): domain Eukaryota; kingdom Metazoa; phylum Chordata; class Actinopteri; order Lampriformes; family Lampridae; genus Lampris; species Lampris incognitus. The sequence continues at coordinate 67,496,236 of NC_079216.1, forward strand.
CTCAAAAGAGACATGGAGAGATTTTCATCTTACTCTTCGTCTCCATCTCCTCACCCTCTCCTGCTCCTATCTTACCCCTCATCTCACCCACTCCATCTCCGCCGGATTCGCAGACGGTGCACATTTTCCTGCGTGTCTTCAATGTAACCGATACCCCTAACAACCGGGATTTTAATGCAATCCATATTGCTCCCTAATATTTCAGATCTTAGAATAAGCACTGGCAATTACATATTTACACCCAGCTTATTTTGCAATTCCGCGCAGGGGCTTTGGCGTGCGAGCCAGCAGCGTGCTCAGACTCGGATGCTGATTATGTCTTGGTTAGATAACAATGGAGTCGGCGTGAAAACTCCTAGACCCCGTGCACTTATAAACACAACTTTCTGTTTGGGGGCGTCAGCAATAAAGCTCGACTCTCTCCAGGACAAAATAAAGTGCTCTCTTCACAAGTGCCGCCGTAATGGGATTGCTTTGTGTAAACCTGCTGGTTTTACACTGTTTCATTTCTTCTGACGCCGCTCATCACGTCCGTATCCGGGGGCGCTGGTGATGCACCAAACACACTTGCAGAAACGCCCGTATTTATACACCTATAATGACAAATTACATTCCTTTGATTTTGATTACCCAACCCCGTCCCAACTCTAAAATAACAGACGCACAAGATAATTGAATAAGTAAAGGATCTGGCAGCTGAGGAAGACGGAGGCCTTTGATCCAGGAAGTGTGTAATGGGCCTCGTGATGAGGGCGGGTTTCACACTCGGCAGGCTCTGGCATGCACTTTGATTAAAAGCGCTTTGTTTGGCACCGTTCTAAACTGCTTTGCATTTTTCACTGTCACAATAGTTTAGGCCGGACAGAGACGAGATTGTGCTTTTTGTCTCGACTCCCGAGATGAACTATCGTCTCCTTTCCTGGTTTGAAATCGCCACGGAGGAAGCAATATCGCCGAATAAGTGAAAAAGAAAACCAGAATGAAATGTGCATTGTGACAAGATAAGTGCATTGAAAACGGAGGGTTAAGACAGGGATGAAAAAAGAAAAATCACATTTATTACACACAGCTGTATTGGTTCAGGCACTATTTACATGACTGCCCCTCTCGGTTGCTGAGGTCGTGCATTGTGTTCTGTTATAATGTTACACAGATTTGAATAATAGGATTCTCATCATGTATCTGTAGCCCCTTGTCGCCTGATAATAGTCGCCTGAAAGACGCTCGTGGAACAATGTAATAAATGCGTCATGTGACCTGAGCCGCGGTCAGAGGTCAGCCTGCTACAGCGACGACAGAGGACTGCCTGACAAAGAATAAATGATGCCTAGTAAACAAATTGCATTATTGCTTTAATTCATGCAGTCTGATTTAATTTGCTGAAAGAAGAGCCCTCACCAGGGGAGGGCGGGATGATGGAGTGACAGCAAGGAGGAAGGACAACAGAAAAGAGGAGAGGGAGTAGAGGTGGCAGACGATGCGTGCCTTGCAGATACCTTCCCTCTCCCCATGTTTACTCCCTCGATCTCTCCATCCCTTTGTCTCCACCACTGAGGGGTAACAACATTAAAAGTCCTGATCATCTCACTGGCATGTGCGCTCCTCTCCGTAGTTTGAGGAGTCCCCTCTCATCCCCCAGCCAAATGCAATAAAGTTGTTCGTAAAATGATTTGGGCCGGGCCACTCGGCACACTGTCTGCCCTGACAGGGCCTGACTGACAATAAGCAGGGAGAAGAGGGAAGCACACAACTAAATATTTCACATCCCCAAACTGTGATAAAGAGTCCGTGCAGGGGGTGTCTGGGTGGTGTAGTGGTCTATTCCGTTGCCTACGAACACGGGGATCGCCAGTTTGAATCCCCGTGTTACCTCCGGCTTGGTCGGGCGTCCCTACAGACACAACTGGCCGTGTCTGCGGGTGGGAAGCCGGATGTGGGTATGTGTCCTGGTTGCTGCACTAGCGCCTCCTCTGGTCGGTTGGGGCGCCTGTTCGGTGGGGACAGGGAAACTCCTCACTGACAGGTGAAAAGAAGCGGCTGGTGACTCCACATGTATCGGAGGAGGCATGTGGTAGTCTGCAGCCCTCCCCAGATCAGTAGAGGGGGCGGAGAAGCGATTGGGACAGCTCAGAAGAGTGGGGTAATTGGCCAGGTACAATTTTTTTTGGGGGGGGGGGGTCCATACATATCAACAAAGACACCTCGAAAATCCCCAGAGGTCTGCAGCCCTCGGGACCAGCGAAAAACAAACCAAGGCACTTCGGCAAGCAACTGCAATGAAAATGCTTAAATCTGAAGAGCTCGCCATCAGTTTACTGCGACTGGCCGGTGTTTAAACCCCGAACGAGCAAAAGCTAAAAATGAACCCAAAAATACTGCTGTGTAAAAGGTCTAAATTAAGTTTGGCTTACCACACAAAGCTACATTAGGTCTCCCCTTGGTCTGCCCCTTAATTCTGTCAGAGTAATCCGACATTATTGCCCTCTAACAGTGCCGTAAACGGGGAATAAAAAGTTTGCCTCCCTCTAGCAGTGTATTACCAGGAAACAACAGGCCCTTTCCTCATTAAGTTATAGATATAAATGCTCCAAAGCATGAAATTACCCCCGAGCCTCCCTCTCCAAATAACCTGGTTTGCAAACAAATGATCCGAGCGCAAGCAGTAAAAGGCAGATTATTAAAATAATAGGAGGGATTTAAATTTGCATCCACAGAACAATTCAGCAAAGGACTGTGCAATTACTCCTCCCCCTCCTCCTCCTCCCTTGTTCACGCCACCTCTCCACTGGCATCCCAAGTCCCACACAGTTTACTGTCTCCATCTGTTCTTGCTAACACAAAAAAGAAGTTAGTTAGTTAGGTGTGCTTGGTCGGCTACTACATTTCAAGTACCCACGTTGGAGATCCTGAGCAACGCCACCACCGCTGCACATCCTCACCCACTGTCATTCCCCTTGGTCTTCTCTCTTGCGCACCTCTCCATCTTGGATCATGAGAGATATCTGGCTTTAGCCAAAGACAATAACAGTTACCCCTACCACGCTGCAGTAAACGGAGAGACAGGTGACTGAGTGAGTGAGCGAGGTGAAGGGGAATGGACATGGCAAAGGGGGCTTTGGGTCTGCATTACATTTGAGTTATGGCATCCATTTGCATCTCAATCAGCCTCTTTGGAGGGCCCACCACCTTGGCAACACCCCCTCTACATCCGCCCAGGGCATTAAGGGAGATTTAGTGGGTCTGGCAATGCCGACGCGGACAACCCCCGGCTGGGGCTCGCAACCCATTCCGAGCCCTAGGCCTCGCTAAGGGCCCTCTGGGCCACATCCAAACACAGGAGAATGGCAGCACTTAACAAGACCGAGAGAGACCGAAATAGACAACCAGCAGGGGCGAGCCATAAAACAAAGAGAAAACAAAGCGCCAGTGTGATTGCAGTAGATGTTCTCTGCATACGTGTCTGTGGAGCATTCTCTGTCGCTGCCTCATTATACCAAAGAAAAAAAAACAAATATGAACTTGTGACCTTAGGTGAGAATGTTTTATCTCAGCTGATGATGACACTGACACCGCCCTCGCAGGCTGTCCCTAACATGTAATAGCAGCACACATACAAACATGAAATGCTGCTTGGTGTGATTTGAGAGCTGATGTTCCACCTGAGAGTTGCCTTGCTAGTTAGTGCGGTCTCATGGCTGAAGCCTGCAGAGGTATTATTACCTGCACTCAGCCCTATTGATATTGTGACTCCAACATCTGTTCAGCTCCTTGTTACCGCCTGGACCCCGAGACAGCCTCCCATTTGACTCTGGCACACGTGAGCATGTATGTGTTTGTGTGCAAGCCCAGACTTCTGGGACAGAGAGTAGCTGCTGAACAGAGGAGAGGACAAAGGAGGCGGAGGAGGCTAATAGAGAAATGTAGCACACACACCAGGGGCCTAATCAACTGCAAAGGACACCTACCCCGTAACGCTGAGCCCACCTCTCCAATACAAACTCCCTATCTTCCTCCCGCTCCACGATAATGTCAACTCCACACTGCCCTCACCAACCACACATCACGTACACAAGCACTTTAAATGTGACCCAGACAAAATACAACTGTGTTTACTTTAACACTCAAAGCATTTAGCCGTCGTTCTTGTTCACAGACTTGCAAAAACCAACATGAGAACTTCGCTGTCGGCCAGAGTTTTCCAGCAAACACCAGCGGCACGCATAAAGCCGGGTGGAGGAGAAAACAAAGAGAAAACAGGAAGAAAAGGAGAGGGGGAAGACGGCCAAGCGTAAGGAGAGGAGACGACTCTGTTATCAGCATCAAATATTAGTTGGGGGGGGGGGGGGGTTGGGAAGTGGGCAACATTAATCAAAGTGTTCACCTAGTGGGCAGCCATATGGCAGATCAGCACGCCAACAGAGCAAACTTGCTGATCTTCAGTAACGGGGTGCAATTAATTCCACTGGCTGCATCCATCTCTCCCTCACATACTTAAGGAAGAGAGGTAAAACAAAACAAAAAAATGGAGGGAAGAGAACTGAGGAGGGTTTGGTGTGACTCTCTCCCTCCTCTTCTACTCTTTCTTTCTTGGAGTGGGGGAATCAAACCCAAGTGATGAATGAGGTGGACACGAGGGCCTCAGGTTGCTGCTGGGAGGAGCGGGTGAGGGAGGCAGAGGAGAGGAAGATGAGGGAAGAGGAGAAGCGGATGAGGAAGAGGAGAGGGAGAGCTGTGTGAAGGGAATTGGCTCAAAGGAGGAGTTGGGGAAGATGCGTTTGGAAGTAGGTTTTATTTAAAAGAGGGAAGAAAAAAACAGGGAAATCAAACACAATCCAGCGAGGCTTTTTCCCAAACCCATTGTGCTTCGTTCAAATTCAGCTCCCTACGACATCTCATAGAGACAACTCTTCATGCAGCCACCAGTTACAGCACACGAGTTCTTCTGAACCGCTCACAAGCTACAGTAGTCGTCATACTCCATTCTATTCTGCTTTTTTCTTTTTCTTTCTTACTGCCCATCCACCAAGATGAGAGTCCATTCACTCGGCTCACAATGTAAACTGAAAGAGCGGCTAACGTGATAATGACATCGTCTTCATTCTTTATAACTTCTCTCTAAGTTGGATATAAAATGGTGGATTGCAAAAGATGTCCATTTTTTTTTACATTTTGAAGAGAATTCACTTGCTGAGTTGACTGAATAGAAAGTAAAGAGGGCAAAACCCTGCCATGCACGCCCCCACGCAGCGCTTCCTGTCATCATTTTATCATTTTTTTGTAGATATGAGCCTAATTTCGGTTCTGAGACCCCGGTTCGCTCCTAGTGGTTTAAGAATAGTTCTTATTTGAGCATTTATATCGTAATAAAGCCAGGTGATTAATTTTCAATGTATTTGCATTTTTATAGCTGGTGGGGGCCAATTTTCCAGCTGGGGCCACTACAACTAAATGAAAGCAAAGGCAACACTACGCTCATGGTCATCTTAGTGGGTCCAGCGCCAACTACTCACAGGCCTCGGACCCTTTTGATTTTCTTGCAAAATTAGCGTCTCCCCTTGCTCTTAACACAAGCTTGCATCCCCGAGCCCCAACCTATTAAAACCCATGGCACCAAATGAGTTGTGGTCACGCAGTCCCTCACATCGCTTCCCATCCATACAGATATACTACTGCATCTGCTACCTCGCATCCGTTATCATATCCGTAGCAACCCTGCCCATCCCAGAGGCCTAGTCACCACACCAACCCCACCAATATCATAAATGACTGTGGGGGAAAGCCTTCATTAGGGCAGCCGTGCCCCTCCACCCCCTAATCAGAGCATTTTCCTAGTGTGTTTTAGGATGGTGCTTTATGACCCTGATGGGAATCTGTTAATGAGGAAGTACTCCTGTCTCCATTTCCTGTCTACCCAGGTCTGCGGCTCCTAGTCTTCTGCCCTTCAAAGATCATGAGGCTTTTTTAATAAGCTATATTTATCTTATCGTACGTCAAACCCACCAGCTACACTGGCGTGCCGTCACAGGCAGAAATGAGAATGGCGTTATTGCTCGCAGTGCACCAACACATCCCTGCCCCTGAACAGACACCGAGACAGTAATGTCAGTGTCATTAAGCTTCTCACCAATGTTTGTAGACAAATTGCCAAGTGTGTGTCAGTAAAGATATTTAGACCCCCAACATCTCATCCTGAGGGGATAAATAAATCAGCGAGGCAAGAACTTCACTTTGTACCTCAAGCAATGTGGGTTCAAAACCAATACAGTGACCACTGAATCATTATAATGTCCTACCAAATTCCTCTGCAATGTCCCAGCAAACTCTGATCTTGTTCTGCTCTTGGCTGTCGTTCCTCTCTCTCTCTCTCTCTCTCTCTCTCTCCCCGCCTCTCCCTCACTGCTATGGGGCACACGCAACCAAGCAGGTTCAGCGTCTTCCCTCCATCATCCCCTCTTCACTCTCAGGCCTCATTGACATTAACCCGGAGCACTCCCATTTTCCCCATGGTTCTCCATGTTGCCTCTCCACATGTCAAGAGCTGGGGGCTTTATGGCTCACATCCATCAGCGTCATACGCCAGGATTTATGGGAGATGGAGTCCAAAGCTGATTGCTCAGAATCAGTCTTCACAAAGCCAACCCCTGGACCACTGTGGGATGTAATGGATGATCAACCCCACTTCCCCTCCTCCTCCTCACCACCTAAACTGTACTCTACACTGCTGTCATCTCTGATACTTTCATTATTTCTTCTCTCCCTCCAACCATCACTCCAGCTTGCCTGCTTTGAATGTTGTTGGCCATTTAAACCACACAGAAATGGGGTTTATAGAGAGTCAAACCTCATCCTCAGCCATACCAACTCCCATGCCCCTCCACTGACTTCACCTTGGTGCCCCCCTCCCTACTGAAATGTTCCATCCTGTCTCCATCAATCACTCAGGGACACTACCAGCACACAGAGACAAGTCCTTCATTGGTGTGTGTGTGTGTGGGGGGGGGCTCAATTTGGGCTAATTTATCATGACATAATATTAACAGGAAGTGGTGTCTTTCAAAGGGGGGATGAGAGGCACCAATTAGCTGTGTTCACAGTTCAGTGCCACAGAAAAACCTAAAGGAATGACAAAGGTCTGTCAGTAACCTTGCCCCATTTCAAACTTCTGTAACCCTCATGGACGTAGAAGGACGGCAAGCTGACTGGACAACGAAGGGCAAACAGGTAAAAGTGGAACTACAGCAGAAATCAAGCTAATATTTTCCCAAAGTTGATACAAAGAGGATAGTAGCCATTTCTTTCCCCCCCCAATTGTACCTGGCCAATTACCCCACTCTCCGAGCCGTCCCAGTCGCTGCTCAACCCCCTCTGCTGATCTGGGGAGGGCTGCAGACGACCACATGTCTCCTCCCATACATGTGGAGTCACCAGCTGCTTCTTTTCACCTGACATTGAAGAGTTTCACCAGGGGGACGTAGCACATGGAAGGATCACGCTATTCCGCCCAGTTCTCCTTCCCCCCGAACAGGCGCCCGACCGACCAGAGGAGGGGCTAGTGCAGCGACCAGGACACGTACCCACACCCGGCTTCCCACCCACAGACATGGCCAATTGTGTCTGTAGGGACACCTGACCAAGCCGGAGGTAACACAGGGATTCGAACCGGCGATCCCCAAGTTGGTAGGCAACAGAATAGACCGCTACGCTACCTGGATGGCCGATAGGGGCTATTTCTCTGGGAAATAGATGCCTCTAGCTGCTCTTTGAGATATCTACCAACTACCGGCACAACTGGAAAAATACGACCTACGGTTAACTAAAACACAAGTTTCTTCAGTCAGGTGTCAACAGCACAGAAGGCCAAATAAAAAGCTCAGCTTTGGAGCGTTTCCTTTCACGTGTGCAAGCAACTTACTGCTCTACCATGTGGTGAGGCCCCTGCTGTCTACATATAAAGGGGTGACTGAAGGTGTTGTGGAGTTCAAAGGTCAAAATGGGTTCAGTGAGTTACAACAGCTTTCATTATAAAGTCATTTGATATATTTACTCTACCTGCACAGTAGCCTATATGAACTGCCAGCATATAGAACTGTTTATCTAAAACACACACACACACACACACAACGGCTGGGCCGGGTCACAGGTCAGGGAAGCCTGTAGCTCTCTGGTCCAGGGGAGCAGAGGCAGTTGAACCTATAATATGCTCCTCTCTCCCCTGGTGCCACTTGTTGGGGTTTTAGTGCAGGGGAAATTACACCTTCTCTCAGGCCTGAGACCAGCACTGACACACAATCCAACACCACACACACACACACACACACACACACCTCTATAGTATTCTTGAACTTGACTGTTAGGTGCTTTTTAATCGAGGGCTCATTTATTTACCTGTGTGTGTGTGTGAGTCCAGAGCAACACTGATCAACAAAACATATTGAATAAGTGATTCTGCTTTCAAAATACGAGCAGCCAGAGCAGCAGTAACAGATTAAACAGCCTGTCTGTCCACACGGGCAGGCTGGCTCTCTTCTCTCAGTATTAGACGGGAACACCGAAACCCTGGTCTTCCACTGGAGTGTTACAGGGAAACACCGGAACTCTGGTCTTCCACTGGAGTGTTACAGGGAAACACCAGAACCCTGGTCTTCTGAACTGAGGAGAATAGTGTGATCCTCCCACGTGCTACGTCACCCTGGTGAAACCCCTCACTGTCAGGTGAAAAGAAGCCGCTGGCGACTCCACATGTATGGGAGGAGACATGTGGTAGACTGCAGCCCTCCCCGGATCGGCAGAGGGGGTGGAGCAGCGACAGGGACGGCTCAGAAGAGTGGGGTAATTGGCCAGGTAACAACATGGAAGAAAAAGTGGAGGGAAAAAAAGAAAGAAAGAAGCCATTTGCTTTTGTGCTCTCTCTCCTGAATCAGAATATGCTGCTAAACAAGCTACGGTGTGAGTAAAGACTTGTCAGAGTGTAGGCCTCGTCACAGCATAGGCTTGGTCAGAGCGTAGGCCTTGTCAGAGCGTAGGCCTGGTCAGAGCGTAGGCCTTGTCAGAGCGTAGGCCTGGTCAGAGCGTAGGCCTGGTCAGAGCGTAGGCCTGGTCAGAGCGTAGGCCTTGTCAGAGTGTAGGCTTGGTCAGAGCGTAGGCCTCGTCAGAGCGTAGGCCTGGTCAGAGCGTAGGCCTTGTCAGAGTGTAGGCCTGGTCAGAGCGTAGGCCTGGTCAGAGTGTAGGCCTTGTCACAGTGTAGGCCTGGTCAGAGTGTAGGCCTTGTCACAGCGTAGGCCTGGTCAGAGTGTAGGCCTTGTCACAGCGTAGGCCTGGTCAGAGCGTAGGCCTGGTCACAGTGTAGGCCTGGTCACAGTGTAGGCCTGGTCACAGCGTAGGCCTGGTCAGAGTGTAGGCCTGGTCAGAGTGTAGGCCTGGTCAGAGTGTAGGCCTGGTCACAGCGTAGGCCTGGTCAGAGTGTAGGCCTGGTCAGAGTGTAGGCCTGGTCAGAGCCCTTCCATTGACAAAATAGTATTTCAAGGGTCCGCGGTGGCGTAGCGGTCTAAGCGTCGGCTTGGTGTCGATGCAGTTGCCCACTGGGGACTGGGGTTCGCGCCCCGGTCTCGTCAGATCCGACTATGGCCGGACTCGATGAAGCAGCAATCATTGGCAACGCTGTCTTCGGGAGGGGGGCGGAGTCGGCTTGTGTTCGTCATGTGAATGCGTCTCTGTGTGTGTCGGAAAAACAGTGGTTCGGCTTGGATTCGCCTTGTCACGAAAGTGGGGAGGCGCTTTCCTTCGAGACTGCCGGCCGGAGAGATGCAGTTGGCGAACGCATGCAATACGAGGGTGGGTGTTTGAATTAAAATAGGGATCAATTGGCCACTAAATTGGGAGAAAAAAGGGGAAAATCAGAAATAAATTAAAAAAAAAAAAAATAGTATTTCAATATGAACACAACATCAAGCCTACTCTGTAAGCCGGACGAGCGCTGAGAAACAATCATCGATATGGGGCAGGAGGATTTAAACTAATAAAAAGGCAGTGTATCAAGTGCTGCATTGAAGCATTAGTCACGTGGGGGCAACTACACGGTGCTGAACAACCCCGGTGTTCTCCAAATGAATCCCGCTCGTCCCCGGCTTGATTTATGGACCTGTAAAAACACATGTTGTTTTTAATCTGCTGCTGCCTGATTCTGCCTCTCTAATGAAATGTGGGTCCGTGTGTGTGTGTGCATGCATGTATATGTGTGTGTGTGATGATGATGCATGGGTTCGAGTCCAATTCTTTGAGCATGAGTTTACTCTCTGATAAATATGCATTCAGTTACACAGACTGATTAAGCTGTAAAACAGTGTTAACTCCATGTCAAAGCACACACACACACACACACACACACACACACACACACACACACACACACACACACACACACCTTTCCTGGAATCTAATGATACCTATGCCTGAGGCAAAATTTTTTGGATGCTTTAAGTGGATCACTGATATCATTTGCAGTGGCGGCTGGCCAGTACAGGGCGCTGGGGCACCGCCCCCTTCAAATATCAAGAGATGAAAATCTACTTAAACATGTTAAATGTGATTTAGTTGTATAATGCAAATGATGAAATAAAAGTGTTGTCAGTCTGTGAGCGCATGTCAGCAGCATTAAATATTGGTTCAAATGGTATTTGGTTGATTTCTGTCTGAATACATATACTTCCTGGGTGAGGGGCGCCGGCCAAACCATACCTTATGTAAGCTCTCAAACTTGTGGCGAGCAGGTGACCTGAGGCTGCTGTCTGATTGGTTTCTTTAGATTTTCCAGGGGGCGCTGTTCTGTGCTGCCCCAAACACTCCCGCTTTTACTGGCAGTGAATTGGTATTGTTTTAATGGTTATTGAGCTAATGTGACTGGACAATTCTCGTGGTTGTCATACATGTTCACACACCCCCATCACGCCTCGTCTCGACTGTCAATCATCCACCATCTACGAACCCTGATAAAATCTATAGGCTACATTGTCCTTCTTAATAACTGTGAGGACACTAAAGCAGCTGTCAGGTGTGCAGCTAAGGTACATTGTGCCCCCCCCACAACATTTTCTTTTTAGCACCAGCCGCCACTGATCAGTTACATTAGACCCAAATGCAAACCGAATCACGAGGACGAGGCTTAGAGAATCACAGCAATATGAGCAGAAACCCTCCAAAGAATGACAGATGCTTTGCAGGGTTGTCTTATAAACCAAACCGTGGCCATTTTCAAGTGGAAACCCTGACCTGAAACTCATTATTTGACAGTCTGCTATCATTTATCAACCATGAAGTTATGCTACCCAATTTCCTTTAACAAGTACAATCATTCAGAATTAATTTATGCTATCATCATTACTAGTTTAGCAAATCTGTTTTTCCTCAGCTGGCAGATGTCTAATTGTAGACAGTTTTCTTTTTTCTTTTTTTTGTCCTTCACCCAAAAAACTCAGTTCTCATCGTGGTCACAACAGAGAAAACATATTCTATCTTGTTCTTGTAGAAACCACTTTTTTGGGGGGAGGGGTCCCCCCTTTTTCTCCCTAATTGTATCCAGCCAATTACCCCACTCTTCCAAGTGGGCAACACGGTGGCGCAGTGGCTAGCGCTGTCACCTCACTGCAAGAGGGTCTTAGGTTCAAACCCCAGGGTCGTCCAACCTTGGAGGTCATCCCAGGTCCTTTCTCTGTGGAGTTTGCATGTTCTCCCCGTGTCTGTGTGGGTTTTCTCCACGTGCTCTGGTTTCCCCCACCATCAAAAAGACATGCATGGTAGGGTTAATACTGCCGTCTGTGCCCCTGACCGAAGCGTGGAAAGACCAACTGGAGTTGGTCCCCAGGCACTGCACGGCAGCTGCCCAATGCTCCTAGCTACACAGCTAGGATGGGTTAAATGTAGAGGAACAATTTCCCCACGGGAATCAATAAGTAGTAAATAAATAAATAAATAAATAATAAAAATGACCCCACTCTTCCGAGTCGTCCCGGTCTCTGCTCCACCCCCTCTGCTGATCCAGGGAGGGCTGCAGACTACCACATGCCTCCTCCAATACATGGGGAGTCGCCAGCCGCTTCTTTTCACCTGACAGTGAGGAGTTTCACCAGGTGGACGTAGCTTGTGGGAGGCTCACACTACTATTCTCCCCCCCCAAACAGGTGCCCTGAGCTACCAGAGGAGGCGCTAGTGCAGCGACCAGGACACATACCCACATCCGGCTTTCCACCTGCAGACACGGCCAATTGTGTCTGTAGAGACGCCTGACCAAGCCAGAGGTAACAGGGATTTGAACCGGCGATCCCTGTGTTGGTAGGCAACAGAATAGACTGCTATGCTACCCAGACGCTAGAAACCACTTTTGATATCCTCCAGAGAGTACTGTGCCTCTTGTCCTTGATTGTGGTGACATTGAGCTTGTGACTTCTCTGTGTCAGGACAGTCAGGCATGGCAGTCGGCGACATGTTGTGATGCACACGTCTGTTCGTTTCCAGACAATCCCCATCCTTCATACCCAATACAAACAGACAATAGGCAACACATGTACACAGCACTCTCCCTCTCTAACACACACACACACACACTCTTTCTCCGTCTCTCTCGCTCTCATGTAATGCACCAAGACACATGCATGTAGTGTCTGTGATGCACGTTCGCCCAGACGCAGTCAAATATACACACACAAACACTCACAAATACACACAATAGTCCCCATATAGTTGTCCTTCCCAATCTCGTGTATGAATAGACTCATGGTGGGTGAGCAGAGATGAGGAGTGACAGCATCACACAACACACATCTCACCAAGGCATCAAACACAGAATTACATCTAATTAGCTTTCTGTGTCTCCTATGTACTCCATCAAAAGATACCAGAGCCAGGGGCATCCGGGTGGTGTAGCGGTCTATTCCATTGCCTACCAACACAGGGATCGGCAGTTCAAATCCCCATGTTACCTCTGGCTTGGCCGGGCGTCCCTACAGACACAATTGGACGTGTCTGCAAGTGGGAAGCCGGATGTGGGTATGTATCCTGGTCGCTGTACTAGCACCTCCTTTGGTAGGTCGGGGGCACCTGTTCAGGGGAGAGGGGGAACTGGGGGGAATAGCGTGATCCTCCCACACACCATGTCCCCCTGGTGAAATGGTGAAAAGAAGCAGCTGGTGACTCCACATGTATGGGAGGAGGCATGTGGTAGTCTGCAGCCCTCCCAGGATCGACAGAGGGGGTGGAGCAGTGACCGGGACGGCTTGGAAGAGTAGGGTAATTGGCTGGATACAATTGGGGAGAAAGGGGGGGGGGGACACCAGAACCCACAGTAATTTCAAACCATGCTACAGACGCTAACAAAGCTTGGCTAATAAGGGAATAATATCATAGCCAGGTGCAGGATTGGTCTAAGTATTCTCTGATAACCAGTTTGGCAGATAGGATCTAGGCCCAGGCCTATCTGGCTGGAGCATAATAAGGCTGGCTACTCCTCTGATTGGAAACACTACAGCGTGGGCAGGAGGTGTCTCTCTCTGTGGTCAGCACTTCTTGGACTTCAATAAAAAAATAAATAAAAAAAACATTCTCTGTTGGCAGAGAAATAAAGTGAGGAAAAAAGGGGAGAAAGAGACAGAGAGAGAACGAGATCCAAGCAACCTCTAACCTCTCTCATCATAAGAAGCCCCCTTCCCTGGGCTATGTGCCCTCCTTCAGAGGAGAAAGTGAAGGAGTGAAGGATGAGAGTCTGTCAGGTTCAAACAACAAAGAGGTGCTGCCTTATACATCCTTCCTCAACCTGTCGCCTTCAGTGGCAGTGACATCATCTAAATCATTTAAATCCTGCCCAACATGACCCGTGGCGAGTGACCCGTCATTCTAACACTCACACCTCCGTGTGAGGCTGCTGCTAAACTGCTTATTTAGCAGAAAAGGCCACCCAGCTAACTCTGTGATTTATTCAAAATTATTCCTCCACAGCCCTGCTTCACACAGCGCATTTGCCTATAGTTCACTGTGGTCTAAGCAATTAAGAGTGGAGCGGGCCACACCTCTTCAGGAGACAGAGCACCTGGCTGTGGCAGACAGACAGCAGGAAGACGGGCGAGCTGCACACAGCACTTCACTACAGGCATAACTGGAATAACTAGGCGGAGTAGTGAGGGAGAGTGAGGATTGCAAGCCAGGCACTTTAGGATTCATTTAGGCTCCCTATCTCCCTGGTCACTTTATTAGCAGTCCGAGAAGAGTGATGCATGTCCCAAAGCTATGCAAAATGCATAATGAAGGATTTAAATACACACCATGTGGACGGGGCGTGTACCACTGTGCACGCATGCATGTGGACACCTGCACGCCAACATTTGCATACTGTATACTGTACTCGCATGGTGTGTTACAATACACACCTGCACCCCCTCTCCAACAAGCGCGCGCACGCACACACACGTCATGCACATCCAAATTGCTTACTACCATAAAACCTCATGGCACTCAGCTTTTACACTTGCGTACCTCTTAAAGTGTTCCATACGACACGAAAACACCTTTAGTATACCCATGAGCTGCATTACAACCTCCACCAGCGTAATGTAAACACATCCTCAGCGGTATATTACCGGGAATCCTATTGTAGTTTGCAAGCTTTGAGTGGTCGCTCTTTGGAGGAATCAGAGCAAGATAAAATTGCGGCGAAAAAAGGTTTTCCCTCATCAAATTTACATATCGCAATTCCAACCTCATTTCATCCATTCCTTCTCTTCTGCCCCAGTCCAATGTGGGGTGTAGGTGGGGGGTGTGGGCCTTTTCTATTCCCAAACTGCAGACAGGAAGCGGGAAGGAAACCAATAAATAAATATATATAAGAAGGCGACGAGAAGGCTTCCCGGGAGTACTGAAGACAACGCTGGTAATATATAGGGGAAACAGGCCAATTTGCACAACCCCTTGTCCCAGAATAAGGGAGAGGGCGAACCACCACTTCGTCCAAATGGTTCTTGTACCTGAGATTGGCAAAGGTCAGGGAGAGGACAGCAGCAAGACGAAAACGCAGGTAGAATACCGGTATAGTCTGTGAGGGGGGCAATCGAAGGAAAGTGCTTTATATATCCAAATCTCTACACAGGTTAAGTCTCGCCACAAGCCATCTCCATGGACTTCATCCAACTCACCTGGAGCCATCTCAACGGCGCATCAACAAATACAACCTACATACTTTTTGTCCCAGGAAAACAAAACACAGTGATGAGAGTGATGTGAGCCATCCTGACTCACAATTGTACAGGCTTTTTTTTTTCTTCAGTGAATGAAGTTATTAACTGCAGTGGCGACTGGTGCTAAAAATGTTTGGGGGGGGGTTGCAATTTACCTTGGCACCGCACACCTGACAGCTACTTTAATGTCAGTCAGTCAGTCAAGTTGCATTTTATATAGCACTCCACAGTCACAGTTATTAAGAAGGACAATTTAACCTGTAGATTTTATCAGGGTTTGTAGACAGTGGATGATTGACAGTCGCAGTGTTGTAGTCCAGTCACTAAACCTTGAGTCCCGAGTCGAGTTTCGAGTCCCCAGTGTTCGAGTCTGAGTCCGAGTCATCAGTGCTCAAGCCAAAGTCGAGTCACGAGTCCTGAAAATCAGGACTCGAGTCGGACTCAAGTCTGAGTCCTGGACTCGAGTACTGCAACACTGGACAGTCGAGATGAGGCGTCGTGGTGGGTGTGAACATGACTGACAGCCACGAGAATTGTCCAATCACATTAGATCAACAAACATTAAAACAATTCCAATTCGCTGCCAATAAAAGCGGGAGTGTCTGGGGCGCAGTTCTGAAGAAACCAATCTGACAGCAGCCTCAGGTCACCTGCTCGCCACAATCCAAAGGAGTTGAATCAAGTGCAACTGGACTTGGTATATATACCAAGTCCAGTTGCACTTGATTCAACTCCTTTGGATAACCATGACCTGGATGAATGAGAACATTCACAGACCTGCTCGCCACAAGTTTGAGGGCTTACATAAGGTATCGTTTGGCCGGCGCCCCTCACCGAGGAAGTATATGTATTCGGACAGAAATCAACCAAACACCATTTGAAGCAATATTTAATGGCTGCTGACAGGCGCCCACAGACTGAAAAATACTTGTATTTCACCATTATTTGCATTATACAACTAAATTATATTTAACATGTTTGAGTAGATTTTCATCTCTTGATATGTGAAGGGGGCGGTGCCCCCAGTGCCCTGTACTGGCCAGCTGTCACTGGTTAACTGACTGAATATGCTATTGGCGTCAGTTGTAAGCATTAACTGTAGTAATTGTCCACTCATGTAAATCTGTAGTCTTGTGAGTAAATAAATTAATAAAATAAATGATCCAGTGGTTCTGGAAAAAAAGTGAAAGGGTAGCCACTAAATAACTGACAAAATAAAAATAACACAAAAATATCAAGGTTTCCTTCCAACTGCTTTAAAGCCCCCAGAGACTTAAGATCTAAAAATGATGAAATATGATCTCCTATTCTCTCCTGCAGCAGAGGAGAGTGTTGGAGACCTGCTCACTGACCTGGGAAATGGGTTGCAATTTCCTTACTCACTCTAGGAGAGAAAAAAAGAAGGGACAAAAAAAAGACGTGTGGAAAGTAAGGACAGATGGGGACGCGAGTCCTTCCGAGGCCTCGGTGGAAGACTAGAAAAAGAGCAAGGGAGCAGAGGGGAAAGAGTAACTAAACGAGCAGCATCCTGTGGCCCTGGAGGGGGCCTGCAACCCACCAGGTCAGCATTTCACATGTGTCACTTCCTGTTGGCCTTTGTGGGAGAAGCGTGGTGTAGCACAGTGGCCAGCGGGGCACAGGGCCTGTCAGACTGACACAGCAGGTTATGCGCTGGGAAAACAGACATTTGCGTGCATGTGCACGTGCACTTACATGAAACAACATGCAAACCAGAACACAAAGACGTGGACAGACCCTGACACACACTCACACACACAACTCTGTCCCTCTCCAAAATAGTGCAGTTCAGGATAACGGTGAAAAAGGGCCTCAAATACTTGTATGCTGCGCCTTGATAAACATTGTCCTGGAGTTTTCTGAAGAAATCCAGGCAAACTCATCTCGAACTTTGCCACCTCACACTGATGTGTGTGGGCCGTGAAGGATAAACATGACACCCTCATTAATGAAACAACTCTTGGCCTTAAAATATCATGCATCGGCATTCGGGTAGTGCAGCGGTCTATTCCGTTGCCTACCAACATGAGGACTGCCGGTTTGAATCCCCGTGTTACCTCCGGCTTGGTCAGGTGTCCTTACAGACACAACTGACTGTGTCTGCAGGTGGGAAGCCAGATGTGGGTGTGTGTCCTGGTCGCGGTACTAGTGCCTCCTCTGGTCGGTTGGGGCACCTGTTCAAGGGGGGCGGGGGGGGGGGACTGGAGGGAATCGCGTGATCCTTCCACGTGCTACGTCCCCCTGGTGAAACTGCTCACTGTCAGGGGAAAAGAAGCGGCTGATGACTCCACATGTGTCAAAGGAGGCATATGGTAGTCTGCAGCCCTCCCTGGATCAGCGACCGGGACGGCTCAGAAGAGTGGGGTAATTAGCCAAGAACAATTGGGGAGAAAAAGGCAGACCCCCCCCCCCCCCAAAATATCATGCACTTATGTTCATAGGCAACTGTACATAGAAACATGTTAAACCCCTAAGTTAAGCCTACCATGCTATATTTCCATCTGTCTCTCTTGCCTTCTATCTCTCAATACACCTTTTCCATCTTCTGCACTTTGAAAAAGAATCTAGTCGCCCCACCTGAAATAGCAGAGGCCTCCAACGGTGCGTCTCACTGATTCTGACGTGACCTTATCTTATAAGGACAGACAGACGGGCAGCCATACTGCTGGATGCTCTGAACAATAAATGTCATGCAGAAGTGTGCAGGCCCTTCAATGACGTACCAGTTAGTCATATTTCAAAATATAGCATATCGTTTTTTTGTAACTTAATATTTTATTTAAAACTTGATCCAACTGAAAATTTCTATGGGTAAAAAGTAGGTAAGGTAAATGTCAGCAAAACTAAGGAGAAAAAAAAACTGAAATCTAAGAACTGCATGAAGATTTGGCGACCTGACCTCAATATTTAATTGAAAAAACCTTGGCAACAATTATAGCTGCAAGTCATTTAGGGCAAGCCTCTACCCGCGCTGAACACTGACTTGGTGTAATTTTTCTCCACTTTTCTTGACAGATCTGCTAAAGCTTGAGATGCTCGGGAAATGCTTATGGGCAGCACTTTTCAAGTCTTGCCACCGGTATAGCCAACTGGATTCAATTCAGGACTTTGACTGGGCCACTCAGGGACATTCACTTTCATACTCTGAAACCAGTTTGTGCTTTGTGTTTAGGTTCATTATTCTGCATAAGGCTACAGTGACTGCCACACATGCACAAACGCCGGCGAATGACCATCTCCTGCTTCGGCGAAATTCCCTCTTGTGCTGAATGTGGGCAGTGCAGGATGTGACACACACGGAAGTCAGTTGGCTGGTTTGTAGTCCGTTCGAGTGGGTGTGGTTGTCGGTCACACATGAGTGGCTGTTGGTTTTGAGACAGGAAAATGTACACCGACGTTCAGGAAAAGATGAATAAATGTTTTCACTTTTCTCACTTGTACATGGTTTCATAGACAAATACGGAGGAAGAGCATTGGTGTACAAGTTATATTTGTATACCGTGAAATATAAATTGAGATTATTAATACATTTTCCATTTATTTATGTTCAATGCCGGTCTCCCGACTCACTGCCAGCCAGGCAGCATCTCTCTTGTCTCAAGAGATGAAAATCTAATGCAAATAATTATGAAATAAAAGTGTTCTCAGTCCCTGAGCGTCTGTCAGCAGCATTAAATATTGGTTCAAATGGTATTTGGTTGATTTGTCTGAATACATATACTTCCTGTCTGAATACATATACTTCCGGTCTGAATACATATACTTCCTGAGTGAGGGGCACTGGCCAAACGATACCTTATGTAAGCCTTCAAACTTGTTGCAAGCAGGTGACCTGAGGCCAAGGTCTGTTGGTTTCTTCAGATTTTCCATGGGGCGCAGTTCTGTGCGCCCCACTTTTATTGGCAGTGAATTGTAGCGGATTCGGGGTCAACCACCGGAGCTGCCGCAGCCGAGACGCGAACCCGGATGTCCCGCACCGCGGGAGACACCGCTAACCGCTCGACTAAAGGGTCCGGACCCGGTAGCCAAGGGCTACCGAGCCTATTCATCCGCGATCGTTACAGTATTGTTTTAACGGTTACTGATCTAATGCGATTGGACAATTCTCTTGGCTGTCAATCATGTTCACATCCACCACCACGCCTCGTCTCGACTGTCAATCATCCACCGTCTATGAACCCTGATAAAATCTATAGGCTAAATGGTCCTTCTTAATAACTGCGGCCATTAAAACAGCTGTCAGGTGTGCTGCGCCAAGGTACATCGCGCCCCCCCCAACATGTTTAGCACCAGCCGCCACTGCCTAAATATATAACGGTTTACAACCTGAACCTAACGAGTCAAACAGAGACATAAAACACGCTTATTTCTACTATAACAACAACACTTTTGATGACGCAGCCGTAACAAAATATTATGAGGCTTTTTAGGCCAATAACTGCGTTGGCCCCAGATGTTCCCACGTGACTCCTGGCGTTTTATTTTAACTATTGGGATCGGGTGAGATTATTTCCCAAGCAAAGTCAACGCACGTCCTCACCACCACGCATAAGGCCGCTGAGGCCGCTGCTGTTTAAACGGCGGATGAAAGCAGCAGCTCGATGATGGCGACCGGAAACAGACGTGAGCTAAGCTAGGTTCGCTAACTAGTACGGTCTCGGTTGTAACACCGTGTAAGAACAGCCCACTACTTACAGCATTCGGGTGATTTACCACGCGTGTTGTGCCACCGTGGTACGCCGGCCAGTTCCACGTTGCGTGTTTGGCACACTGCCTTGTTGTCGCTCACATGAAAGCGTCGCCACACAGCCGAGGCCTCCGCCATTGTTCTCCGTTTTAACGGCGGCCACGTGAACGGAAGCGTGACGTCACTTCTGCTGTAGGGTAACGTTATGCAGCCAGCAGCGCCCCCTGGGGGCACTGATCGATGCATACTTGCCTTGTGTAACATGCCTCAGTTCCGCTATGGCACAGCCGGTGAATACGCGTCACTAAGAGACACAGCCCGACTCTGTCGGCATATAAATAGCAGACAGAGTCGGGCTGTGTCTCTTAGTGACGCGTATTCACCGGCTGTGCCCATGACGGAACTGAGGCATGTTACACAAGGCAAGTATACATCAGTCAGTGCCCCCAGGGGGCGCTGTTGGCTGCATAACGTTAACCTACAACACACTTGCAACAACTTCTGCGCGTTTCCACATTTTAAAAGCGCAATTAAAAAATACATATTGTAGCGAATTCGGGGGGCAGTCTGGGAGACCGTCGCCATGGCCGGGACGCGAACCTGTGTCTCCCGCTCAGCAAGCGACAACGTTAACCAGTTGACTAAAGGGGCCGACCCTTCAGTCAAGGACCAACGTGTCTACTTATCCATGCACGTTACAATATATATATATAGTACACAAGAATGGGCTGACATGTTATTTTGCAGTTTGCCTTTATTGATAGCCTATATATATACTGTATATATATATATACTGTATATATATACTGTATATACTGTATATATATATATACTGTATATATACTGTATATATATATATATATATATACAGTATATATATACTGTATATATACTGTATATACATATATATACACACACACACACACACGAATCCCGAAATTGAAACCGAATCCCTACCCAACTAACGAGTATTCGGGTCCAGCCTAAATAGTTGAGGCTGCGGATTCGCCGGTCAAAGTTCACCAGCTTTTTTTTACCCGGAAGTTAAACTTCCCACTTTGAAGACGCAAATTTCTTTCGCCACCGGAAGCGAATGTTTTATTCGCCCCTTCGCTCACATAGAATGGACGTTAACAGGAGGCGAATAGTCGCCAATGTTAATTTCAGGCTATGTTCACATTTGCGCGAAATCATAATTAAGAGGTTCGCTGAAAACAATATTGTTTTTACATGGATAGATGATCAACTCCCTCCGGTTCCCCTTTTTAAATATGGGAGGCACCACCCCAGTCTGCCACTCCACAGGAACTGTCCCTGACCTCCATGCGACTCTGAAGAGGCGTGTCAACCAAGACAGCCCAACAATGTCCACAGCCTTCAGCATCTCAGGGTGAATCTCAGCCACACCCGGCGCCTTGCCACCGAGGAGCTCTTTAACTACCTCAGAGACCTCTGCCAGGAATAAGGGTGGGGCTTCCCCTGAGTCTTCTGACTCTACTTCCTCCACTGAGGACGTGTAAGCCGGGTTCAGGAGCTCCTCAAAGTGTTCTTTCAACCACTCAACAAAACCCCTAGTCCGGGTCAAGAGTTCCCCTCCCCTGCTGAACACAGCCTGAGTCAAGCCCTGCTTTCCCTTCCTGAGTCGCCAGATGGTTTGCCAGAACCAGACATTCCCAGTTCACCCTCACTACACCTTTGGGTTTGCCAGGTCTGTCTGGCAGGTTTCCCCGCCATCCGATCCAACTCGCCACCAGGTGGTGATCAGTTGACAGTTCTGCTCCTCTCTTCACCTGAGTGTCCAAAACCTACTGCCACAGATCTGATGATACAACCAAAAAGTCTATCATCGATCTTTGGCCTAAGGTGTTCTGGTACCAAGTACACTTATGAACTACCTTATGTTCGAACATGGTGTTTGTTATGGCCAATCCATAACAAATCGGAGGGTGTGTTCCAATTATCGGGGCATCACACTGCTCAGCCTCCCTGGGAAAGTCTACTCTAGAGTGCTGGAAAGGAGGCTCTGGCCGATTGTCGAACCTTGGATCCGCGAGGAACAATGCGGATTCCGTCCTGGCCATGGAACAATGGACCAGCTCTTTACCCTTGCGGAAGTGCTGAGGGGGACATGGGAGTTTGACCAGCCAGTCTACATGCGTTTTGTGGACTTAGAGAAGGCTTACGACCGTGTACCCCAGGGCACTCTGTGGGGGGGTACTCTGGGAGTATGGGGTACTGGGGCAGTTGCTACAAGCCATCCAGTCCTTGTATAACCAAAGTCAAAGCTGTGTCCGCATTCTTGGCACAAAGTCAAACACATTTTCGGTAGGTGTCGGATTCCGCCAAGGTTTTCCCTTGTCTCCGATTCTGTTTGTGATATTCATTGACAGGAACTCAAGGCACAGTCAATGTGAGGAGTGTGTCCATTTTGGGAACCTCAGAATCGCATTTCTGCTCTTCGCAGGTGATGTGGTTTTGTTGGCTTCATCAGAACGTGACCTTCAGCGCACACTGGGGCGGTTTGCAGCTGAGTGTGAAATGGCTGGGATGAGAGACAGCACCTCCAAGTCTGAGGCCATGGTTCTCTACCAGAAAATGGTGGATTGCTCCCTCCAGGTTGGGGATGAGTTGTTGCCTCAAGTGAAGGAGTTTTAGTATCTCAGGGTCTTGTTCATGAGTGAGGGTAGGATGAAGCGGGAGATTGACAGGCGGATTGGTGCAGCATCAGCAGTAATGCGGATGGTGTACCGGACCGTTGTGGTGAAGAGGGAGCTGAGCTGGAAGGCAAAGCTTTCAATTTATCAGTCAATCATTGTTCCAAACCTCACCTATGGTCATGAGCTTTGGGTAGTGACTGAAAGGGTGAGATTGTGGAAACATGTGGCTGAAATGAGTTTCCTCCGTAGGGTGTCTGGGCTCAGCTTTAGAGATCGGGTGAGGAGCTTGGAAATCCGGAGGGAGCTCGGAGTAGAGCCGCTGCTCCTTCGCATCGAAAGAAGCCAGTTGAGGTGGTTCGGGCATCTGATTAGGATACCCCCTGGGCGCCTTTCTTAGGAGGTTTACCGGGCACGGCCAACTGGGAGGAGACCCTGGGGTAGACCCTGAACTCGCTGGAGGGACTACATGTCCAATCTGGCCTGGGAACGTCTTGGGATCCCCCAGGAGGAGCTGGAGGGTGTTGCTGGGCAGAGGGACATCTGAAGTGTCCTACTTAGCTTGCTGCCACCATGACCCTGCCCCAGAGAAGCAGCGAAAGATGAATGAATGAATGAGATTATCAACTATCACACAAGTTTCACGAGTCTCGCTTTGACATTTCCTTGTTGTACATGAGTGTAAGGGGATGAAGAGCAATGCAGAGGTCATTTGGTAGCAGGGGTTTAGCGGAGTGATATGAGGCAGCAGAGAGAGAGGTGGAAGGCTTTGCAGTGTAATGCTCAGTGTTACCTACAGCCGCTTTAATTGTTGAGTCACTGTTTTAAATACAACACCTGACAGAGGGACCCTTCCCAGATAGCACCCGGATGTGGGCCACTTCAGGCGATGATACGGCACTGATGGCCTTCTTCTGGCCCTGACAAAATGGATGTGAGCCTGAAGTGGCCCACATGTATAATAGCAAATATGGCCCAAATATGCCAAATCACATGTGGACCTTTTTTGGCAAAGATGTGGTGCTCTCGGCAACATGTAATCTGGATGTGACCCTGAAGTGGCCCGTGTGGTAAATGGTGAATTTGGCTCAAATATCACAAAACAAATATGGCCCACCTTTGGCAAATATATGGCACATATGGCATTGCTATGGCTTGGTTCTGGCCCAGATCTGGCAAACAGGAGCAGACCGCCCAAATGCCATCATTCCACGTGGTATGTGGGCCGGATGAAAGTGTCAGGTGTGGGACGGGTCCAGTCCACAGCAATTTTGCTATCTGGGTTAAATATGAGATGCTTTATCTGATTGAACTAAGACAGAACCACTGTCCTATAGAGGCAGAGGATATCGATTTATAACTGAGTGGCTTGTTTAGATGATTTTGCGCACCGAAATTAATTAAGTTCCACCAGGGTGAACTGGTCAGAATACCTGTGCAATTGTCAATTTTTATTCCATGGTCTTTTTTTTCTGGTTCAGTTCTAACGTTAATTGTAACTTGTACTTTTGAAAATATTTGGTTCAAGCGTTTAGCAAAAATAAAAAACCATGTAGCAGAAAATAAGCTACAAAAAAGAAAAACGTGCCTCATTGTGTGATTTCACAAAGTGAGATGTAAAAGGAAGGGTCTGGATCCTTTTGCAAGACACTGCAATTCTAAAAATCTTAGGCGGGGATCTGCCATTGACCTAACATAGTGAGGGTGGGTGTATTGTGACAAGGGAAGAGTGGTATCATCTAGGAGTAAAAGCCTATTCTGTGTCTGCCTGTCTGTCTGATCTGCCTGTCTAGCTAAGTAACTGTCTGTCAGCCTGCCTGTCTGCTTGCCTACCTGACTGACCGCTCCTTAATCTCTCAGTTTGCCTGTCTTGCCTGTCTCCCTGCCATGTGTTAATGCTGCTGTTTGACATTGCAAGCAGCAGGCTTTTTTTCTCCCAGCAGCCTCGGTGGACAGAGAGCTTTAGCCTAATTGGTTCCAGAGCAGACCCTGACAGAACTCTCCTCAGCGGCATACAGCCATATTAATACCCCTCTGCCCCACACACATGCGCGCGCACACGCACACGCACACACACACACACACACACACACACACAGAGCAATCACAAACAGGCAATCAGTGGCTAGCTTGCTAATTAACGCCTGTACAAAGCATCTCATTAGCATGTGTTGTAGAGAGGGGCAGTGGGGAAATAAGCATTTTGGGGGGGGGGGGACTAAAACCCAGGAAGTGTTAGTGTGTGTGTGTGTGTGTGTGTGTGTGTGTGTATTTTTCTACTCTGGGGCCAAGGGCCTGTGTTGGCCCACCAAGCAATGGGCTGCCTCTCAAGGGAGTCTATTACGGCTCTCTGAGGGAGACGTCAGAGTCAAAGATAAGCAGAATTTTAGAGACAATCAGGAAAAATAAATCACTGGCACAGAGGCAACACTTTGGTTGTTAACCAGCAGCTTAACCTGCCACTACTGTGAGTGGAATAAGAGATGAGTAGGTAAGGGACAATAACGGAATAATATGGAGGGAAAGGTTCAGGCTGAAGGCAAACACTACAGTCTTCAAATTTGTCTGTTTCACTCTCTCTTTGTAACCAAGCATATTTCCGCCTGCTGCGGGATTCAATCCGGGGTGTACTGCACCACAAGGAAACATTGCTAACCGCTCGACTAAAGGGGCTGCTGACCCCTTGTACTGGCAGCCTGTCCGGGGTGTCTCCCCGCCTGGTGCCCAGTGACTGCTGGGATAGGCACCAGCATCCCTGCGACTCTGAGAGCAGGATAAGAGGTTTGGATAGTGGATGGATGGACTTTCTCTTTGTTGCGCCTAGTTTCTCCGTTATTGTGTTCCAGTCACTGGTATCAACGTCTTAACTTTTTATCTACGCCCTCTCGCTCTTTTTCCCCGGCACCCATCTGCTGGTTAATCCCTCCCCCGTTTTACAGTAGCTTCATCACAGCCTGTAAAAATGGCCCCCCCTTGAACTCTATAAAGACAAGCAAGCATCAGGCTTATTGTAAAATACAATCACGAGGTAAATGTTTATCCCCTCTCCGCCACTCCGAACTCCCCTAATGAGCCTGCTGGAGGGGCCACAGCACGCAGCGAGAGTCGCGGCGCTCTCTGCCTGCAGAGGAAATGTGACCCAAGACCTGTCATGAAAACCACACTTAGCATATAAGTGGTCAAGACAAATGCCACCAGTAAAAGAACAGGAAAAAGCACAATAATGCACTGTCCAAACCTCAATACACAATAATATCAAATGTAATACGTGTTTGATTTATATTTGATATTATCATGTATGTGTTGTCTGGAATGTTAACATGTAACTAGCCTGTGCATAAAAGCATGTGAAAAATCTACCCCACAACATGTTGTTTTGTCCATATGGTAGCTGGTCCGTGCAGAGCAGGGTATGGTTGGCTAGCAGGGATGTGGCCTTTGACCCTGCTCTTCCTAACAGCCAGTGGCTGTTCTGACCTGCCCATTATCTGCCGGTGACCTTCCTATTATACCCAGTGTCAGAACACAGCACTGGGCTGAACCACACCGCTCCACTCCAAGGGTGAGCCATCACTCTCACCTCCACTCTGCACAGTAGAGCTTCCCCACACAGCTCGAGAGCGAGAGAGAGAGAGAGAGAGAGAGAGAGAGAGAGAGAGTGCGAGAGAGCATGTGTGAGAGAGAAAGACTGAGTAACGGCGGGCAGGTAGTTAAGAGGTCAGGGGTTGTGTGCAATCGGGACGACAACTCCACTCCTGGCAGCCAGGGCGGAACTCTGAGAGGGACCTGGAAGAGGATATGATGACCTTTTGTGCAGAACACCCCAAAATATACCCTCTTATCAAAATGACCTTAACGGAGGAGCATGGGAAGGCAAAGAGAGTCCATCCATCATCTTAAAGATTAATCCTCCTCTCCATTCTTCTGCTGAATCTATTAATAATGTCACCAGAGGAGAGAATTTGCTGCAAAGATTTATTCGGATATTGTGACTTTTATTCATTAGCCGGGAATGGGGGGGGGGGATTCCTTAAAATGGAAATATACTGGAGTGAATTCTGAGAATTCTAATTCTGAGACTATTTGGACTCCATGTGTCAGACTTCTAAGAGTGAATGATTTGCTGCAAAACGGAACCTTCCACACATCCCTATGGCATGGTCTGGGAAGAGAAAAATTCCCAATGGAAGTGTCAATAGTTACTTCACTGTTCTGAAGCAGCTCTTTTTTTACAATTGTTTATTTGGGGGGAAAAAAGTTAAAATTTCTCACTGTCAGGTGAAAAGAAGCGGCTGGTGACTCCACATGTATGGGAGGAGACATGTGGTAGTCTGCAGCCCTCCCCGGATCAGCAGAGGGGGTGGGCCAGCAACCGGGATGGCTCGGAAG
>NC_079216.1:67528198-67533198 GCF_029633865.1 Lampris incognitus
TATAAAAATGTATTGTATAGAATTGTATAAAAATGTATTGTATAAAAATGTACTGTATAGAAATGTATTGTATAGAATTGTATAAAAATGTATTGTATAGAAATGTATTGTATAGAATTGTACTATATAAAAATATATTGTATAGAAATGTATAAAAATTTATTGTATAGAAATATACTGTATAGAAATGTACAAAAATGTACTGTATATAAATGTATTGTACAGAAATTTACTGTATAGAAATCTACAAAAACGTATTGTATAGAAATGTAGTGCATAGAAATGTATTGTATAGAAATGTACTGTGTAGAAATGTATTGTATAGAAATGTACTGTATAGAAATGTATTGTATGAAAATGTATTGTATAGAAATGTACTGTATATAAATTTAGTGTATAGAAATGTATTGTATAAATTGTATTGTATAGAAGTGCATTGTATAGAAATGTATTACATAGAAATGTATGGTATAGAAATGTATTGTATAGAAATGTAATGTATAAAATGTATCGTATAGAAATGTATTGTATAGAAATGCACTGTATATAAATGTATTATAAAGAAATGTACTGTATAAAATGTAGTGTATAGAAATGTAGTGTATAGAAATGTATTATAAAGAAATGTACTGTATAAAATGTAGTGTATAGAAATGTATTGTATAGAAATGTATTGTATAGAAATGTACTGTATAGAAATGTATTGTATAAAAATGTACTGTATAGAAATGTATTGTATAGAAATGCACTGTATAAAAATGTATTGTATAGAAATGTACTGTATAGAAATTTACTGTATAAAAATGTATTGTATAGAAATGTATTGTATAGAAATGCACTGTATAAAAATGTATTGTATGAAATTGTATTGTATAGAAATGTACTGTATAAAAATGAAAGAAAATCTCCATGAAGCAGTAAATGCACTTCATGGAGCATTAGCATCCTGGCCCTACTGATACCCCCAATAATGAGTGTGATTTAGTGATTTCACGCTTTGTTTGTCCTCAGCGGCCCACCGCCCCTCTCTGGACCCCCCTCGTGCACAGGTGTATCGGCTCAGTGTAATGAGATCATTACTGACCGCGTCGGTAACCGTGTTTATTTGGCGAACGGCGCTGCTTTTTCTTTTCTTTCTCTTGATCTGCATCCAAAGAGGCATTTAACTAAAATAAGCTCCGTACAACTGGGCAACAGGAGTCAATTCAGCTCATTACAGGACCTGTGGGTAAACACGCTTAGCTCCCCCTGCCCCTCCCCACAGCCACATCTGCCCTGCAGCACAGAAGCAGTGCATCATGTGCCAGACACCCCCGCCCCACCACACGGTCCCGAAGGGTTGTCGAGTCATTTTAATGGCCGAGACGCACCACACACAAACTTTTAGGGTGTCTGGCCTGGTGTAGCCAAGTGGTGACAGCACAAGGCACATGGCCGCAACCGTCACAAGTTCGATTCCAGCCCTACTTTCGTTGCATGTCATACCCCTCTCTCGCTAATCCCCATTTCCTGGCTGGCTCTTCACTGTCTGTCTAATAAAGGTAAAAAAAATTTTTTTTAATTATCTTTAAAAGAATTAATATATTCAAAAAAAATTTAAAAATACATATAGATTTTTTTTAATATATGAATTTTTGAAAAAAAAATCATATAGGCGGGACAGTGGTGCAGTGGTTAGCGCGGTCGCCTCACAGCAAGAAGGTTCTGGGTTCGAGCCCCGGGGTAGTCAACCTTGTGGGTCGTCCCGGGTCGTCCTCTGTGTGGAGTTTGCATGTTCTCCCCGTGTCTGTGTGGGTTTCCTCCGGGGGCTCCGGTTTCCTCCCACAGTCCAAAGACATGTAGGTCAGGTGACTCGGCCGTACTAAATTACCCCTAGGTGTGAATGTGTGTGTGTGTGTGTGTGTGTGTGTGTGTGTGTGTGTGTGTGTGTGTGTGTGTGTGTGTGTGTGATGGACTAGCGGCCTGTATGGGGTGTGTCCACGCCTGCCGCCCAGTGACTGCTGGGATAGGCTCCAGCATCATAAAGGATGGATGGGAAAATATATTCACGGTGTATATGCACCAAAAAAAAAATGGTTTAACTCACAAAATGATTGGTGCCTCATTTCTAGGAGCCACATATGAACAATCTGGAGATGGTAAAACAAAAATACACAGACTTGCATTTCTTCTCTTTTGTTCAGTAAACAGCAGTTCTGTGCATCTCCACAGATACCGCTGCTGCTGCTGCCGTTCATCACGTGGTGAAGTCATCTGCATGTTGACTTCAGGATTAACAGGAAGAAGTAACTATTGGATGGATTCTTCTTCTGGTGATGCAGATCATAACT
Organism: Lampris incognitus; assembly: GCF_029633865.1. Taxonomy (NCBI): domain Eukaryota; kingdom Metazoa; phylum Chordata; class Actinopteri; order Lampriformes; family Lampridae; genus Lampris; species Lampris incognitus. Next base: position 67,530,529 of record NC_079216.1, read on the forward strand.
ATTGGATGGATTCTTCTTCTGGTGATGCAGATCATAACTATTGGATGGATTCTTCTTCTGGTGATGTAGATCATAACTATTGGATGGATTCTTCTTCTGGTGATGTAGATCATAACTATTGGATGGATTCTTCTTCGGGTGATGCAGATCATAACTATTGGATGGATTCTTCTTCGGGTGATGCAGATCATAACTATTGGATGGATTCTTCTTCTGGTGATGTAGATCATAACTATTGGATGGATTCTTCTTCTGGTGATGCAGATCAACACTATTGGATGGATTCTTCTTCGGGTGATGCGGATCAACACTATTGGATGGATTCTTCTTCGGGTGATGCGGATCATGACTATTGGATGGATTCTTCTTCGGGTGATGTAGATCATAACTATTGGATGGATTCTTCTTCGGGCGATGCAGATCAACACTATTGGATGGATTCTTCTTCGGGCGATGCAGATCATAACTATTGGATGGATTCTTCTTCGGGTGATGTAGATCATAACTATTGGATGGATTCTTCTTCGGGCGATGCAGATCATAACTATTGGATGGATTCTTCTTCGGGTGATGTAGATCATAACTATTGGATGGATTCTTCTTCGGGTGATGTAGATCAAAACTATCGGATGGATTCTTCTTCTGGTGATGTAGATCATAACTATTGGATGGATTCTTCTTCGGGCGATGCAGATCATAACTATTGGATGGATTCTTCTTCGGGCGATGCAGATCATAACTATTGGATGGATTCTTCTTCGGGTGATGCAGATCATAACTATTGGATGGATTCTTCTTCAGGTGATGCAGATCATAACTATTGGATGGATTCCTCTTCTGGTGATGCAGATCATAACTATTGGATGGATTCTTCTTCTGGTGATGTAGATCATAACTATTGGATGGATTCTTCTTCGGGCGATGCAGATCAAAACTATTGGATGGATTCTTCTTCGGGTGATGTAGATCATAACTATTGGATGGATTCTTCTTCGGGTGATGCAGATCATAACTATTGGATGGATTCTTCTTCTGGTGATGTAGATCATAACTATTGGATGGATTCTTCATCGGGTGATGTAGATCATAACTATTGGATGGATTCTTCTTCGGGTGATGTAGATCAAAACTATTGGATGGATTCTTCTTCGGGTGATGCAGATCAACACTATTGGATGGATTCTTCTTCTGGTGATGCAGATCATAACTATTGGATGGATTCCTCTTTTGGTGATGCAGATCATAACTATTGGATGGATTCTTCTTCTGGTGATGTAGATCATAACTATTGGATGGATTCTTCTTCTGGTGATGTAGATCATAACTATTGGATGGATTCCTCTTCTGGTTATGTAGATCAACACTATTGGATGGATTCTTCTTCGGGTGATGCAGATCAAAACTATTGGATGGATTCTTCTTCGGGTGATGCAGATCATAACTATCGGATGGATTCTTCTTCGGGCGATGCAGATCATAACTATTGGATGGATTCTTCTTCGGGTGATGCAGATCATAACTATTGGATGGATTCTTCTTCAGGTGATGCAGATCATAACTATTGGATGGATTCTTCTTCTGGTGATGCAGATCATAACTATTGGATGGATTCTTCTTCGGGTGATGCAGATCGTACACATGTTTAGTCACCTGACCTTTAGCTGTGCCTCGTGATGCCGCCATCCCGCCGTTCTCTGGGAGGCTGACCATCCCATGTCATTCCACAACATTAACCCCCTGAGCAGCTCGATGATAAGCGTACCTGTCTCACTGCCGCCGTGTATTTCTAGCCCCTAAAAAAAAGAGACCCTTCTAACGCCCCTCCATTAGCTCTGGAGGAGGGTGGTGTCACCCCAAAAGTGGAATGTATGGTTGGTAATTACAGCCCAAGGTTGAGCTGTTCCACCCGAGAGGGCTGGAGTGTTCTATTACAACTCCCTGTCCCCTTCTGCCTCCTTCCAACCCCTGTCCTAGCAGCCCTATCAAGCAACCCCTACCCCCACCCCCACCCCCACCCCCAGCTCCCCCTCTTTTTCTTTTTTTAACTTTGGTGTTCATCGTCAACTCCCATCCACAGCGGCCTCATGAACACTGCACCTTTCACCCCTGTTCTCCCGACAACTACCCTCACTTGACCATCACACACCATCATCATCACACAGACACACACACACACACAAGCTACAAACAGCACACACACACACACACACACACACAAGCTACAAACAGCACACACACACACACACACAAGCTACAAACAGCAGACACACACACACACACACACACACAAGCTACAAACAGCACATACACACACAAACACGCACACACACACAAGCTACAAACTGCACATACACACACACACACACACACAAGCTACAAACAGCACATACACACACAAACACGCACACACACACAAGCTACAAACTGCACATACACACACACACACACACACAAGCTACAAACAGCACATACACACACAAACACGCACACACACACAAGCTACAAACAGCAGACACACACACACACACACACACACAAGCTACAAACAGCACATACACACACAAACACGCACACACACACAAGCTACAAACTGCACATACACACACACACATGCACACATACACACACACACACATGCACACACACACACACGCAAACACACGCGCACAC
>NC_079216.1:67538198-67630698 GCF_029633865.1 Lampris incognitus
TCAACACAAACACGCAGCAATGTTAGTCTTTCATGAATAAGAATAACACGCGGCGTGCTGACGCCGCCGGGGCCGGTGTGCAGACATACTGACGGCTGGGAAACCCTACCGAGGCTTTCCCTCTCCCCTAATCCCCTCTATTTTCCAGCCCTGGCCTGCCCGAGTCTTCTCATTCGGACACTGACCCTTGCGCCTCAGCACAAACCCCCCGTGAAATTCAGAGCGTGCATCTGGACTCGCAGCGCCCGGTCTCCCGTCTCCATCGGGCTGCAGCTGTTCAGGGAACAGGAGGAGCCCGAAGTCGACACGAAATTCCAAAACGTGTTTTCAGATAACGGGAGTTCTTCTTTCGGCCGGTTCCCTCTTTCCCAGGGGTCGCCCCAGCGGATTTGATAGTTTCCATCGGCACCCTGTGAGGGTCTTGTCAATCCGCATAATGATTTAGCAAAATGTTACGTCAGATGTCCTTGCTGACACAACACTAACCCTATGGACGGGGGCCCCGGTGAAGCGCTGGATGCCATCCCAGGATTCACGGACTTGCACCCATGCCTGTCACCACTTTTAGACAAAAAAAATCAAATCAAATCAACAAAAAAAAAAATTTTTTTTAAATTCAATTCAAAAAAAATTTCAGAAAAAGAAAAAGCGACGGTGCTGAATATACACGTCAACACCTGTTCAGTTGTAACCGATCCATTCTTGTCTGACTTGTAAAAGGAGAGGAAAAGCAGCTGGTTGTTAGGACGGTAAGGGAAATAACGCTGCAGCATATGTGCGGGTCTTGCGTGCAGCAGATATATTAACAGATTATACATGGCGTGAGGGAGGACAGAGACAGATGTGCATACATGAATGTCCTGCCTCAGTGAGACGGAGGGTCAGCGTGTTGGCCCTGACCACTGCTCGGCATTCATTACACTGACAAAACGCCACCTGAGAGCCCGAGAGACCGACCGCCGCTGCTCCCCGGACAGCTCAACACACACATGTAGCAACAACACACCCCGGCAGAGCTGTCGCACTCGACACAAGACTGACTACACATGCTGAGAGAGGAGACGCGACGGTGAACATGCCTGCATAGCTTCTGCGCGAGGGAACGTTTTATTTTTAGGAGGAATGTTTAACTGAGCAACATTTGCTTATCCTGCAAAGAAATGCAACACAATAAACACAACGAACAGTGCATTTTCATTAATGCGGCCGTTCACATATTGTGCATTAAGAGAGGGAGGGAGGCTTCCTTCCACCTGAGCCCAGCGGGGCCCGGGGATAACATGAAAATGGCACTTTGAGGACAACTGTGCCATGGTCCCCTGGCCAGTAAATAACTTGAGAGTTAGTTGAACGGAGGGGAATTAGAGCCAGAGGAGTGTGTAATGGGGATGGATGGGAGGCCTGAGCCAGGGTCAAAGCTGCTTAGGGATCAATGCTGAGGTCCAGGTGTACAACCACGGGTCTATAGAAGAAAGAAAAGCTTTAGCGAGAGAACGAAAGAAAGGGGTAAGAGTCGGACAGTGGGAAGGGACGGCGAGAGAACGAAGCAAACGGGGAAAGAGGGCGAAAACACATTCGTTTCAATTATTACAGTTTAAGACGCCATTAAGGTTGACGCTGCCTTTTAATTTGCAAAAGAGAGCAGCGGGAGGAAGACGAATGTTGTGAAAGGAGCCCAGTAATCACAACGGCGAGACGAGCCGCAGTCCCACCTCGCCTTCCTGACCTACAGCACAGGAGCGCCAAGGTTGGTCACGAGACCACGAATCGTTGTATTTCACGTAAAGAGCAACTCATAGATGCACACTTAACATCAATGTGAATTAAGAGGAAAATTAAGGACCTCGAAAGGGAATTTGCTTGTTGAACGATAGCCTACCATTACAAATACAAGTGTCCCGTATTTACTGTGAAAGAAGAAGGCTGAAGATAGCCTTGACACTTGCATTAAAATGCTATTGATATGATTAAAATGCTAAGTGTGTCCAACCAGTTGGCATAAGCACATTTCACGGGCAGGCCGCCGGAATGTCAACAGAGCGGGCGAGTAGTGGCGGTTACTATCGGCATATTGTTGATTATGGGAGTTGCATGTTTAATATCTAGTGCAGCTGCAGAGAGTAAGAACAAAGGTTATCTTAATATGCATTAAATAAGCACTTCCACAAACACAAATATGATTATTTTTTTTTTTACATTTTTCTCAACGTATTCGTTGAAAAATAATTGTGACGCTTGTTTTAGGAAATGGAAAATAAAACTGTGCTGAATCCATCAACAGGAAATTTAAACCTGGTTTGAATGTATCGGTAAGATCGTTTCACCGAGGCAAAAGAGGCACATTATGTACCCCAGTGTACAATACATGATAACATCAGCCACAACACATCGCCAAATACTGAGGTAGGTCTCATGTGCCCTCTTGTGGTGCAACCCGATCGAGACGTTTTTCCAGCCGCCCATCAAACTATTGTTCAATATTGTTTTAACCAAAAGCCAACCAAGATAAATATATATATATATATATAAAGATATATGGTCCTAATTCATAATTGCCCGTAGTGTCTTTTTGTGTTATCAGACAGAAAGCAAGAGAAGGGTACCCCCTATGCTGACCAGTCTTACCAAGGAAAATTCTGATGTTGTTGCCTTTGCCTCACTCATTGCCCGTAGACGCATTCTGTTACAGTGGAAAAGCCCAAATCCACCTCCCACCTCCCCCAAATGTACCTCCTGGTTAAAGGATTTCATGTAATTTCTCCCATTAGAGAAGCTGAAATATTCTTTAAGAGGCTCAGCTGCTAAGTTCGACAAAAAATGGCAGCCTATTATCTCATATTCAAATTCTCCTACCTCTCTGGACCCCAACTGATTATCAATGAACCCATTCCTTGGGGTGGGCATCCCGAGCATCCTTTTTATTGCACTGACCTCCCAATTTTATTTTTTTCATTTTATCAACTCCCTGTATGTGTGTTTGTGTGTTTGTGTGTGTACACTTGTGTCTTATTTACTTATTCAGTTTTCTATGTGCATTATTTTTTTCTTCTTCCCTGTTTTCTTTAAGAATTTGGGATGGGTGGGGGGCTGGAACAAGGTGTTGTTGTAGTTCTCTGTTCTAACACACCAGACACCGGGGGGGGGGGGGGGGGGACTGTTGTGAAACACTGACCTGTTCTTTGTGTCTAACATGTACTATACAACACTGGTTTCCAAGAAAAAAAAAAGAGGAAAGCAAGAGAAGAAGAAAGCCACTTTATTTTGTCATTGTACAGGTTACAGCGAGTATGTTGTCTGCATGTAACCATCCTATTGTACCGGAGCAGTGGGCAGCCACAGCACCCGGGGACCAACTCCAGTTCTTCTTTCCGTTGCCTTGCTCATGGGCACAGGCAGGAGTACTAACCCTAACAGGCATGTCTTTTGGATGGTGGGAGGAAACCCACGCAGACACGGGGAGAACATGCAAACTCCACACAGAAAGGACCTGGGACGGCCTGGGGTTTGAACCCAGGACCTTCTTGCTGTGAGGCAACAGTGCTGACTACCGGGCCACCGTGCTGCCCCAGTAGTATAATCATTATACCACTAGATTTAATCATGTTGTAAAATGTTTCCCTAACTGTGTATAGGTAGCCTAGGTGTATTTAGTTAAGCCTAAGTGTTTTATTATGAAGTATCAGACTTCCGAATAAAAGGCCTTTATAACGTTAGGATGAAACTTTTCATAAGGGACAACATAGGGGATTGTTTATTTTTGCACTACATGGAATGTGACTCTGGTTTTGTGGCTCTCTCAGTGTACTTAACACAGACTAACAACACTACAACACAACAATCTTCACATATATACACAGGATGGACTTATACAGGTGAAATAAGAGGTGATAAGGTGCAATGGTGCAGAGAATATATCAGAGACGCTGAAATAGATGTTAGCGGGTTACTTACATCCATGCCTGAGGTAGATGGATATGACAGAGCGTACCAGTATACTATTCTAGTGTACTAATTCATTTGTGTGTGTTGCTTGAATGAAGTGTGACTGACAAACAAATGCTTTAGGTGTTTCAGGTTGGACCGTTAAATCAGAACGAGAGAGAAAAAAGCAGAGAGGACTTGAATGTGGATGTTCTGCTGTTGTGAGTGAGGTTCCTACAAATTAAAGGGTCATCGAGGTCGGTAAGGTATTTACAAAGTTCACAACCCCCTTTGCTCATTCAAGGTCCCAAGACTGCCATAAATCCAAATCCTATAGTGGCTTTTTTGCAGCCATCTCGTGAGATATACTGTACACACAGCAATTTCACTGCTCTGACATTCCCCGGGAAAAAGGATTTGAATATAAAGACAATTAACGATTTTATGTTTATTTGATTTCCCTCAAGATGCAGCTATCTATCCTGAGCAACGCAGCAAGTCTGAATAAATGGCCGTTACTTGTGCTAATTTAAGCTAAAAGAAAAAGGAAATACATTTGTTTCCAGACCATTATATAGTGAGCCATGCATTTGCTGGGCACAAATGGACACCATTCATTACAGTTAACAATGACATCCAATTCAGCCGGGCTAATGAACTTCAATACAATCATGTTCAGAATTAAGGAATGATTTGTTGAGTCTACGTGTATCATTTTGGAGGCTAATGTTGATGAATGTCTGGCTTTAGAGGGATAAGATGAGGATTCTGCGGGCAGGGAACAAAAGAAACGGTCTTGTCAAGCGCCCTCTATACACAGCATGATCCCACATCACCACCTAGTGGTCTCATGATCAAAATGCACTTCATGGTGCCTGTCAAAGCTGAATCAGTTCATCTGGACACAACATTTATTGAGAGAAACGATTCATCACTCATCTAAGTGACCTCTTCAGTCTCAACTACTACTACTACTCGTCGCTGGTGTCTCTCGTGTCCGAGGATCCATTCCAAGAGATAGAAAAAAAACTCTTGGAGCCATTCGCTAAAGCCTTGATTAAAGTGGTGATCGGGTCGCGACGCTGGTCCACACTGCTTGGCCTGGGAGGATCTAGCTCCATGGCAACACAAGAGTGAAGATGATGGGATCCGCCACAGGTTGCACCCAAGTGATGGTTGGATTGGGAGTCCGGACTGCCCACTTGTTAGGCACTTAGGAGCCAGGGATGTGTGGGATTTTTTTAACCACCAGTCCGTGGTCCCGTTAGGCTTTAGCCAGCTGAATGTTGCCCAGGTTACGCCAACTCCACAAGCGAAGTCCGGTCAATACCGTGAGGAGGGGCCTATCCGGGGTTTGTCATGCATGCAGGAATCGGTGGCCTGAACCTTTCAGCCTACATCACATGACGCTTCAGCGACCCAACTACTACTACTACTACTACTACTACCACTACTACTACTACTTTCGTGCTGTTCCCGTTAGGGGGCGCCACAGCGGATCATCTGTTTCCATCTCTTCCTGTCCTCTGCATCTTCCTCTGTCACACCAGCCACCTGCATGTCCTCCCTCACCACATCCATAAACCTCCTCTTTGGCCTTCCTCTTCTCCTCTTCCCTGGCAGCTCCATATTCAGCATCCTTCTCCCAGTATACCCAGCATCTCTCCTCCACACATGTCCAAACCATCTCCATCTTGCCTCTCTTCCTTTGTCTCCAAACCGTCCAACCTGAGCTGTCCCTCTAATATACTCGTTCCTAATCCTGTCCTTCTTCATCACTCCCAATGAAAATCTTATCATCTTCAACTCTGCCACCTCCACCTCCGCCTCCTGTCTTTTCATCAGTGCCACTGTCTCCAACCATACAACATAGCTGGTCTCACTACCATCTTGTAAACCATCCCTTTAACTCTTGCTGGTACCCTTCTGTCACAAATCACTCCTGACACTCTTCTCCACCCACTCCACCCTGCCTGCACTCTCTTCTTCACCTCTCTTCTACACTCCCCGTTACTTTGGACAGTTGACTCCAAGTATTTAAACTCGTATGCCTTCATCACCTCCACTCCTTGCATCCTCACCATTCCACCGTCCTCTCTCTCATTCACGCATAGGTATTCTGTCTTGCTCCTACTGACTTTCATTCCTCTTCTCTCCAGTGCATACCTCCACCTCTCCAGGCTCTCCTCAACCTGCACCCTACTCTTGCTACAGATCACAATGTCATCCGTGAACATCATCGTCCATGGAGACTCCTGCCTGATCTCATCCATCAACCTGTCCATCACCACTGCAAACAAGAAAGGGCTCAGAGCCGATCCTTGATGTAATCCCACCTCCACCTTGACCCCATCTGTCATTCCAACCACACACCTCACCACTGTTACACTTCCCTCATACATATCCTGCACCACTCCTACATACTTCTCTGCAACTCCTGACTTCCTCATACAATACCACACCTCCTCTCTCGGCACTCTGTCATAAGCTTTCTCTAAATCTACAAAGACACAATGCAACTCCTTCTGGCCTTCTCTATACTTCTCCATCAACATTCTCACAGCAAACATCACATCTGTGGTGCTCTTTCGTGGCATGAAACCATACTGCTGCTGCTGATCATCACCTCTCCTCCTCTTAACCTAGCTTCTACTACTCTTTCCCAAATCTTCATGCTGTGGCTGATCAACTTTATACCTCTGTAGTTGCTACAGCTCTGCACATCACACTTGTTCTTGAAGATCGGTACCAGTATGCTTCTTCTCCACTCCTCAGGCATCCTCTCACTTTCCAAGATTGTGTTAAACAATCTAGTTAAAAACTCCACTGCCATCTCTCCTAAACACCTCCATGCCTCCACAGGTATGTCATCAGGACCAACTGCCTTTCCACTCTTCATCCTCTTCATAGCTGCCCTCACGTCCTTCTTGCTAATCCACTGCAGTCCCTGATTCACTATCCCCACACCATCCAACCTTCTCTCTCTCTCATTTTCTTCATTCATCAGCTGCTCAAAGTACTCCTTCCACCTTCTCAACACACTCTCCTCGCTTGTCAGCACATTTCCATCTCTATCCTTGATCGCCCTAACCTGCTGCATATCCTTCCCAGCTTGGTCTCTCTGTCTAGCCAATCGATACAAGTCCTTTTCTACTTCCTTAGTGTCTAACCTGTCATACAACTCACCATACGCATTTTCCTTTGCCTTTGCCACCTCTCTCTTTGCTTTACGCTGCATCTCCTTGTACTCCTGTCTACTTTCTTCATCCCTCTGACTATCTCACTTCTTCTTTGCTATCCTCTTCCTCTGTATACTTTGCTGTACTTCCTCATTCCACCACCAAGTTGCCTTGTCTTCCTTCCTCTGTCCTGATGACACACCAAGTACCTTCCTAGCTGTCTCCCTCACGACTTCTGCAGTGGTTGTCCAGCCATCCAGCAACTCTTCACTACCACCCAGTGCCTGTCTTAACTCCTGCCTGAACTCCACACAACAGTCTTTCTTCTTCAACTTCTACCATTTGATCTTTGGCTCTGCCTTCACTCTCTTCCTCTTCTTGGTCTCCAAAGACATCCTACAGACCACCGTCTGATGCTGCCTAGTTACGTTCTCCCCTGTCACCACCTTGCAGTCTCCAATCCCTTTCAGATCGTGCCTCCTATATAAGATATAGTCCACCTGTGTGCACTTTCCTCCACTCTTGTACATCACCCTGTGTTCCTCCCTCTTCTTGAAATATGTATATATTCTTCAGTCTCAGCTGGCTGCAGGTATCCCCACCCTTATAAACAATACAGTGGTATAACCACGAAAACAACGACCAGTTTCATATGTAAACAGACATGATCATCAACTAGAGTTTCAATGATCATCTGTACTATTCACAGAGGATTTGGGAATGTTTGCAGTCACAACATTGTAAGATGGCAAAAGATGTACTATCAAGGATGTGCACAGGGAGGAATGCCGGTTTGAACGGGGAGTCAAAGAGGCAATCTATATGAAGAGGATACAACCATGTCTGAACCGGGGGGGGGGGGGGGGTTAAGAGTACAACTGTCGCCATCTTACAATGTTGTGATTGCAAACATTCCCAAATCCTCTGTGAATAGTAAACATAGCCATTGAAACTCTAGTTAACGGTCACGCCTATTTGCATATGAAACTGAGCATTGGTTTGGGTCGTTATGCCACTGTGTTGTTTATAAGGGTGCGGATACCTGCAGTCAGTTGAGACTGAAGAGGTCACTTGGATGAGTGATGAAACGTTTCTCTCAATAAACGTTGTGTCCAGATGAACTGATTCAATTTTCTTGGGATTTTTTTACCTGGATTATTGAGCATGCATAACAACATTATGCTACCTGAGAACTGCTAACATTTCTATGTAGAACAATGATAAAATTGAATAGGTGATAAAATAGCATGAAACTCACCAATTCCAGAGTTGCTCCCAGTTATGAGGACCACTTTGTCAGAGAAGTCACGACCTTGTAGGATCTCTAGTGCAGCAGTGTTTCCATCGTAGCGCTTTGGCTTCACCAACACATCCTCCACTGTGAATGCCTGACGTGGGTCAAAATAGGTGGTCCGCTTGTTGATGTGACTGACAAAACAGAAGCAAAAAGCAAATGAGAAAAGTTTTAGGTGGAAATTACCAATCAACCAATTTTTCTAAGGAAGTGGTCATTAAATTAATGTCAAGAGAGTGCAATTTTTTTCTACTAGCCAGAACACCACCCATCATATACATTATGGTTTATATGTGACTTTGGAGATTTTAACTTATCAGATATGGTGGAAAAAAACATGCCATGTTAATTGCAATCTCTGTTCAATTTTTAATTATAACATTTAGAACTTACTCAACATAAAATATCTGTCCTTTATCATCCGTTTCTTGCTCCCAACCATATGGTAACTCTGTTGTGAAAGAACAACAATGCATTATTTTGAAACGGTGGCTAAATAAAATGCAGATCCACAAAGAAATATTTCATGGTATGGCATAAAAAGGGGGCTCGAAAAGATTGTGCATGGCTGCTACTAGACATAGCAGAGGTTAACCTTAAAAGATATTGCCACTGATACATCTCCAGGCCATGGTCAAGCCCTACACCCCTGCCCGACCACTTGGCTCTGCTGCCTCGGGACGCCTGGTTGCCCCGTCACTCAGAGGCCCCTGCTGCCAATCGATCCGGTCACGGCTCCTTTCTGTCCTGGCCCCACAGTGGTGGAATGAATTCCCCACTGATGTCAGGACAGCGGAGTCGCTGCCCATCTTTCGGCGCAGGTTGAAAACTCACCTCTTCAAGAACTACTACCCTGTTACTTGCTCTTAGCACTTATTGTATTCACTCATTAAAAAAAAATCTCTTTCTTGCGCTTTTACTTAAGCACTCGTTTTGCTATTAGATGCTTGTTTAGAGAGAAGATGCACTTATGACCTCTGATGACAAGTAGTTCTCCTGATTTCCTACATTAAACGATGCACTTACTGTAAGTCGCTTTTGATAAAAGCGTTGGCTAAATGACTGGAATATAAAGTAATACATTCAAGAAAGAGTGGTGTTATAATGATATTTTTTTGTATCCAGAGCCATTTTAGAACATTATTCGTATTTAAAGAGACAACAATATGCAATATAGTGTAATGCAGGTAAGCCCTGCCTGCTCCAAAGTTGGGTCTTAGATTGGGCTTGACTTCAAATAACCTGACAGGAACTACAGTATATGATGAGTCTTACTACCACGAAGGCAGCGTTGACATTTTTTTTTCAGTTGGGTTTCTGGTTTATCAATGTATAAAGGTGAAAAGGTTTAATGTAACCGAGTAATCATTTACCAGAGCAGCTGGGAATAAGGGTACCACATAAATGAACAAACCTCCAGCACAACGTTTTTTCTTCCCTGTCTTGGGATGTTCCCATTGAGTCTTCATCTCATCATGGCTGTAGGCACACAGAGAAAAACAAATAGGACAGGGGGAGAATGATGTAAAATCTCCAAACCATACGAAAATCACGTGTGCATTGTGCAACTTAAACTGTTGCTGTCCAGCAAAATAATAGCAGCACACTCACCCAGAAGTGACAGGATTTAAGGATTCTGCCCTGACAGAAGTTAAGCGATAACAGGATAGAGACAGTTACGCTTTCAAATATGTAGAGCCTACCTCTTAATATATTTCTATCTTACGGGTTCTGTGTCATGGAGTTAATATTACAAAATTAAACTTTACATCTCGGGTATCCCGTGTGCAACAGGCAAAGTACCGTCAAATGACAGTCATAGAGTTTTCAGTCTAAGCCTGGGTCTAAGCTTGGGTCTAAGCTTGGGTCTAAGCTTGAGTCTAAGCTTGAGTCTAAGCTCGGGTCTAAACTCGGGTCTAAGCTTGAGTCTAAGCTTGAGTCTGAGCTTGGGTCTGAGCTTGGGTCTGAGCTTGGGTCTGAGCTTGGGTCTGAGCTTGAGTCTGAGCTTGAGTCTAAGCTTGGGTCTAAGCTTGAGTCTAAGCTTGGGTCTAAGCTTGGGTCTAAGCTTGGGTCTAAGCTTGAGTCTAAGCTTGGGTATCATGTGCCAGACAAACTTTAAAACGTCGTGCTTTAACTGAGCTGTCAGTTCGTCAGTTGCAGCCGAGACCAGTGCAATGCATCTGAACGATTTTGTCACCATTTGCCACAAGCCCTTCGCAACGTGTATATCCGTTGCACTGGTTAAAACATATAACGCGGAACTTGCAAAATACCCCGTTACCTGTCTATAGTGATACCGATATGTGGTTTAAGAAGTTAACGTTAGCACACAACACAGTGGAGAAAGATCTCGCTTACTTTGCATAATAGACCCATCCATCTTTTGTAGACCTCTCTTCCCATCCAGGAGGCAATTCATCCTCACTGTCTGTGTCGTCCATACCTGCGTATTTTAAAGCTGCCATAACTTGAAGTAATTAAGCAAAACAGGGCAATGCAGACGCAACGTGTCAAAGAATAGCAGCTCCGAAGACTAAGAAAAGCTGTCAAAGCAACAAAAAACAAAAACCCCACATTACACTAATCTTCATCCAGCACTTCCGCAATAACAGGATGACGGTGGCCGAGGTGCAGCCTGGGAAATCGAGGCACAACGACCCCGGTTTTGTATGTCAACGAGGTCATGGCGTCATGTTCAGGCTGAGGCGGAAACTTTAAATGTAGCCTAACTGAGCAGCTCCGCGGGTGTTGCGTGGGCATAAACACACACACACACAGCACATGTCGTCGCTTTAACACAAACAAGCAATTATCTTAAGATTGCGCACGTCGGATCATCATGTTTGCAGAGAGCGTGCGCCGAAAAGGGGGCGGGGTCAGAAGAGGGTCCGACCGTCACTGGGCAGTGTGTGTGTGCGTGTGCGTGTGTGTGTGTGTGTGTCTCGCCTCGGCGTAGTAGCAGATGTGTGTCCTCGTATGAAAGACTTCGTCAACGTGGATGTGTGTAGTAAAGGCTTGTTTTGGCGACCGGCGTGTTGTGTTAGCGCACTACGCTCCGGCCCACGTCATGTGTCGTGTTTTAACAGCGTCGCGCGTGTGAAACGTGCACAGTTGCTGGCTGCCGTCGTCTCTGCTCCGGAGAGGGTGTCCGCTTCCCCTCCCCTCCTCCATGAAGCGGTGCGATGCCCTCTGATTTCATATCCCTCCTTAGCTCGGATCTCGACCTTAATTCTCCCAAGTCCCTGTACTCCAAAGGTAAGCCTTCGCTTGCTGTGCGTCGCGATCGCGACACGAGCGCCTCTTTGTTCGGGTTCCGGCTGGAGAAAACGCCAATGTCACGTTAGCTGGCGTTAAGCTGCTAGCTAACGGTACCTAGCCGCTTCCCCCCGTACCGCCCGCCCGCCCGCTAGGCGGACGGTGTGGCTAGCCGAGCTAGCTAACCTTAGCCACATTTGGCTTGGCCACAGCCGCCGGGCTAGCTTAGGATGGGCGAGCTAGCCGGTAGCGGCTTGGGAGCTGCGGGGTAAATAGATCCCCACGTCACGGTCCTCGCAGGGGCATCTACTCCCCAGCTGAGAGGCTATGTGCGGTGGCTTACCCCGACGCCGTATCCGCCGCCGCCATACACAATGGCTCACTGGGCTTCCTCGTGGGAACCTGCGGCGCGGTGCTGGGGGCCAGCCAGAATGCCAGCATTTTGCCCGTTTTGTCGCTCCGTCGTGGGCACCTTTGCCAACTGACAGCCCCTAGTCACTTTCTGCTCGTTATCTTTTTCTGTTATTATTGAGTCTGCCTTCTGTTGGGCTCGTTTACAGTTTGCACGCTTAATGGGTGTGCGTTCAAGTTTGAGACCGCTAGTAACCCCCACGGGCACCACATTGGTAGTGCCATCGTAAACCATACACCCACCCAGCCAGCCACCCATCCGCCCAGCCTTACCGAGCATGCACACAATGCACACATTCATCTCGCTACAGTGCGCGCACATGTCTGCTCGAGTTCGTGGTAATACTCCGAAAAATGTCGATACATCAGTTAGCAGTTTGCTCAGATCACAGCAATACCTCTGTGGTGGTTAGCTAGGTGTAGTTAGTGGGTGGTGGTTCAGGCCTACTCATGGTCATTGCAGCAGTACTACTTGGTTCCCAATCTGTGCCACGATCACTTCATTATTCAGTAATACACAATATTATATTTATGCCTTTTGCCTGCCACATATTTTGTAAATGTGTGATCCCCAAATGCAGATATTTTGTTATTGAAACTGGTAGTCAGTGCTTGTATATAACATTATGTCATTGCTTGTTTATGAGCTGACCTCAAATATTGAGTAGCTCTCTTAATCGGTATCATGATTCTAAACGATTCGTGCATATTACATTTTGGCATTATTTCCCTTAGTGCCTTACTCAGATTTAGTGGACATTTTGAGTTTTTCTGTTGGTTAACCAAAAACAAATGCACGAAACACACACACACACAGTCTGATCAGTCAAGCTTTGACCTGCTGTCTAATCTGTTAGCTGAGTGCTCATGAGCTGACAGTAAGATATATGCACTGACCCTGCAATGCCCAGCTGAGCTCTTCATATGGGCCTATGGCAGCCTCCGCCATCAGTGTATGAATGTGTGTGTGTGTGTGTGTGTGAATGAGTGAATGTGAGGCATACACTGTAAAGCACTTTGAGTGGTCAGAAGACTAGAAAAGTGCTATATAGATGCAGTCCATTTACTATGCCACGTAATTGTTTATGCATATCTTAGTAATATTCATCCTTCTTGTGTGTAAAGCTTGATGGCAGAGTTGGCTATGATATATATATTTAACAAAATTAAATTTGTCATGAATTACCACATCTTTCCATTGTGTAGAGTTTTTGTCAGTAAGTGAATGGGTTGAGTCAATGAACAGCAAATACAACAAAACTGAACCTGTGTGTAAATTCAGGCTAAGGTTGGGGTCCAGTCTAGTTTGTTTGAATCGGCATTAATCGTCTCATCTCAATACTGTTTATTGGTCAGTAGAGGTTGAAACTGGGTGTCAGTTTTACTAACAACACCATTGTGTTGTCGTTTCAGGGGAAACAGAGATGGCCAAAAATGGCAATCTTTGCGGTTTGAATGCAATGAGTAGTTCTTTGTCTGTTCTCTGGCTTGAGTGTATCAAATGTTATCAGTCCTTGTTGGGCACTGAGATGCATTTTTGGCTTGCATATTTTTTTCATTTGAAACAAAAATATAGTCTGGTCAATTGTCTATTCATCTGTCATCCCATAGCCAGCTGCAAAGAATAAAATTGGACCGGTGGGCTTGCCACTTGGCAAAACTTTAAAGGCATGTGTAATGTGAGCAGGGCATAACTATGTGGTGAGGTAACTGAATTGTTCTATGTGTAGGCTAAAGTCAGTCAGTGTTTCTCAACTAATGGATTCCTGTCCATTGTTATTGAAAATAGCTTTGGACATGTGCCCATCAAAAAAAAAAGCCATCTGACTTATGTTATAGCAATAAGGCACCAACACTTGGCTCAAAAGAAAAGCATCATTATCCATTATTCCTTGGTTAACAGTTTGGATTGTAACTTTGTCACATATCCGTCATGACAACAGAGGTCACTGTCTCCCCTTATGGCACCCTATCAGGTTTTCCTGTCCGTGTCCCCCATGGGATTTTTGTGTGCTGCACTGAATTGACAACATTTAACAACCCAGTTAAAAATTGCTGTACCCTGATCATATTTGATAAATAGCGTCTTTTTCTTGAAAATGACTCCGTCTTCCATTTCCCTCACCTTATCCCTCCAAACTGTATGTAGAGGGAACGACCATCCCTGAACCGGAGGGGGGGGGTAGCTAAAAGTACATCTGTCGCCATCTTCCAATGCTGTGATTACAAACATTCCCCAGTCCTCTGTGAAACGTACACATGGCCATTGAAACTCTAGTTCATGGTCACGCCTATTTGCATATGAAACCGATTGTTGTTTTTGATTGCTATGCCACTGTATTGTTTGTAAGGGTGGGACACCTGCAGTCAGTTGAGACTGAAGAGGTCACTTAGATCAGAATCAGAATCATGTTAATTGGCCATGTGGGTTTGCACATACATGGAATATGGGCAGCAAGGCGGGGGCGGTACGGTGGCACAGTGGTTAGCGCGGTCGCCTCACAGTAAGAAGGTCCTGGGTTCGAGCCCCGGGGTAGTCCAACCTTGGTGGGTCGTCCCGGGTCGTCCTCTGTGTGGAGTTTGCATGTTCTCCCCGTGTCTGCGTGGGTTTCCTCCGGGGGCTCCGGTTTCCCCCCACAGTCCAAAGACATGGAGGTCAGGAGACTCGGCCGCACTAAATTGCCCCTATGTGTGTGTGTGTGTGTGTGTGTGTGTGTGTGTGTGCGTGTGTGCGTGTGTGTGTGTTTTGACCCTGTGTGATGACATGGTGGCCTGTCCAGGGTGTCTCCCCGCCTGCTACCCAATGACTGCTGGGATAGGCTCCGGCATCCCCGTGACCCTGAGAGCAGGATAAGCGGTTGGGATAATGGATGGATGGATGGATGGATGGATGGATGGATGGATGGAAGGAAGGAATGTGACTGGTTTCGTGGCTCTCTCAGTGTAATTAACATAGAATAACAACACTACAACACAACAATCTTCAGATTTAAACACAAGGATTAATTTATACAGGCAGAATAGGAGGTGATGAGCATCCATGTGGCGCAGCGGTCTGTTCCGTTGCCTACCAACACGGGGCTCAGTGGTTCGAATCCCCGTGTTACCTCCGGCTTGGTCGGGCGCCCCTACAGACACAATAGGCCGTGTCTGTGGGTGGGAAGCCGGATGTGGCTGTGTGTCCTGGTCGCTGCA
Organism: Lampris incognitus; assembly: GCF_029633865.1. Lineage (NCBI taxonomy): Eukaryota > Metazoa > Chordata > Actinopteri > Lampriformes > Lampridae > Lampris > Lampris incognitus. The sequence continues at coordinate 67,553,454 of NC_079216.1, forward strand.
CTAGTGCCTCCTCTGGTCAGTTGGGGTGCGTGTTTGGAGGGAAGGGGGAACTGGGGGAATAGTGTGATCCTCCCACGCCCTACATCCCCCAGGTGAAACTCCTCACTGTCAGGTGAAAAGAAGCGGCTGGTGACTCCACATGTACGGGAGGAGGCATGTGGTAGTCTGCAGCCCTCCCCGGATCGGCAGAGAGGGTGGAGCAATGACTGGGATGGCTCGAAAGAGTGGGGTAATTGGCCAAGTACAATTGGGGAGGGAAAAAAAGGCAGGGGGGGGGATAAATAAATAAGAGGTGATACGGTGCCGAGAATATAGCAGATGCTGAAGTAGATGTTAGCAGGTTAGTTACATGAGTGCCTGAGGTAGGTGGACATGACGGAGCGTACCAGTACCATTCTAGTGTACCAACTGTCGCCGACTTCAGTTGTGTGTGTGTGTGTGTGTGTGTGTGTGTGTTTGAATGAAGTGTGACTGACAAATAAATGCTTGAGTTGTTTAAGGCTGGACCGAAATAGATAAACGATGAAACGTTTTCTCTCAGTAAATGTTGTGTCCAGATGAACTTCTTCAACTTTCTGTATATATATATATATATATATATATATATATATATATATATATATATAATATGTTCTTTCCCCTCAGAAAAAAAAGACATTTAAATTTATAATTTTTCATTTATAATTCTTTTTATCCTGGAATTAGAAGAAAGGTGAATCAGTTCATCTGGACACAACGTCTATCGAGAGAAACGTTTCATCATCATCTAATGCCTCTTTTCCACTACATGGTACCGGCTCAACTCGACTTGCTTCTGTCTCGTTTTCCATTACCGTAACAGCACCCGGTTTTGGTTCCCGCTCCAGTTTTTTTAGAACCTCGACAAAGGTGGTACCAGAAAAGTGGTAGCTTTACCAAAATGCTGGTACTTTCCAGTAATGTGAAATGAAAAAAGGGCGAGTTGAGTTGAGCCAGTACCATGTAGTGGAAAAGGGGCTTAAGTGGCGTCTTCAGTCTCAACTGACTGCAGGTGTCCCCACCCTTAAATGATACTGTGACTGCAGGTGTCCCCACCCTTATAAACAATACAGTGGCATAACGACCCAAACCAATGACCAGTTTCATATGCAAATGGGCATGACCATTAACTAGATGTGTGCTATTCACAGAGGATTTGGGAATGTTTGCAATCACAGCATTGTAAGATGGTAACAGACTACTCTTGCCCCCCCCCCCCCCGCCTCAGTTCAGGGGTGGTAGTTCCCTCTTCACATAGATGGCCTCTTTGATTCCCCATTCAAACCAGCGTTCCTCCCTATTAAGGATGTGCACATCCTCATCCTTGTAGGAGTGGCCACTGGCCTGTAGATGGATGGGTGTAGACTGCGGAGTCCTGGCCTGACGTGTTAGATCTCCTGTCTTGTGCCATCCTCTTGGCCAGCGTCTGTTTAGTTTCCCCGCTGTACAAGTCATGGCATTCCTCCTGTATTGTTTATAAGGGTGGGGTACCTGCAGTCACTGTATTGTTTATAAGGGTGGGGTACCTGCAGTCACTGTATTGTTTATAAGGGTGGGGTACCTGCAGTCACTGTATTGTTTATAAGGGTGGGGGTACCTGCAGTCACTGTATTGTTTATAAGGGTGAGGGTACCTGCAGTCACTGTATTGTTTATAAGGGTGGGGGTACCTGCAGTCACTGTATTGTTTATAAGGGTGGGGTACCTGCAGTCACTGTATTGTTTATAAGGGTGGGGTACCTGCAGTCACTGTATTGTTTATAAGGGTGGGGGTACCTGCAGTCACTGTATTGTTTATAAGGGTGGGGGTACCTGCAGTCACTTATTGTTTATAAGGGTGGGGACACCTGCAGTCAGGTGAGACTGAAGAGGTCACTTAGATGATGATGACACGTATCTGTCAATAAACGTGTCCAGATGAACTGATTCAACCTTCTGTGATGTTCTTACCTGGATTATTGAACATGCATTGAGACTTTTATCCTGGAATGTTTCAAATTTGGGAACATAGAGCACTCAGAGCATGTTTGTTGCTATTAGCAACAATCTTGAGTTTCACCATTGACAGTGCAATAAACAAATTGTGGGGTCAAAATGTTTGACCTTTTACTTAGATGCTCAATTAAGGTGGTTTTATTCATTTCATACAGTAACAGTAAATTATGTATTTGCTTCTCATTCACTGAAAAATTAATATTTCTCTCGTTTTAAGGCTTCAGGTGGACCAATTCATGCATTTGCAAACTGTCCAATGACGTAGGAACAATACACAGAAATCATGCATTTAGGGCATATAATCCCTTCATTGAAAATATCATATATAATCATAATAATAATATCGTATTTGGTGCTGGGTGGTGCAGTGGTTAGCGCTGTCGCTTCACAGCAAGAAGTCCTGGGTTCGAACCCTGGGGTTGTCCAACCTTGGGGGTCATTCCAGGTGTCCTCTGTGTGGAGTTTGCATGTTCTCCCCATGTGTGTGGTGGGTTTTCTCTGGGTGCTCCGGTTTCCCACACCATCAAAAAGACATCATGGTAGGGTTAATACTGCTGTCTGTACCCTTGACCGAGGCATGGCAAGACGGACTGGAGTTGATCCCTGGGTGCTGCACGGTGGCTGCTCACTGCTCCTAGCTACACAGCTAGGATGGGTTAAATGCAGAGTGTAATTTCCCCATGGACATTAGTAACGTATCTCAAAATTTAAAAAAAAAAAAAAAAAAACATCCATCCATCCATTATCTGAACCGCTTATCCTGCTCTCAGGGTCGCGGGGATGCTGGAGCCTATTCCAGCAGTCATTGGACGGCAGGTGGGGAGACACCCTGGACAGGCCACCAGGCCATCACAGGGCCCACGTACACACACACACATTCATACCTAGGGACAATGTAGTACGGCCGAGTCACCTGACCTACAGGTCTTTGGACTGTGGGAGGAAACCGGAGCCCCCGGAGGAAACCCACACAGACACGGGGAGAACATGCAAAACTCCACACAGAGGACGACCCGGGACGACCCCCAAGGTTGGACTACCCCGGGGCTCGAACCCAGGACCTTCTTACTGTGAGGTGACCGTGCTAACCACTACACCACAAAAAAAAACATCAAAACTATGTTGCAGGCAAAGACTAGAACTGCCAATTGCTTTGACATGCTGTATGTTGAAAGAGGACGATGTCAGCAAGTCAAGTTGTAACAGCTGTGAGTCATGCAGGTTGTCATGTTATTTTCATTTATCGAGAACTAGGCTGTTACATGTCATCCGGTATCAACCAGACTGAGACAACATGTCAGGTGCGGCCAGAATATTTTTATTTGTTTGTCTGTTCCAAGACGAGACCTATTAGCATGTTGACTCAAGGAATAAGCCTCAACATTCAAAACCTGTAAAATCTTGTGGGATACGCCGTGTTCAATGAAGCTATTTGAAGACACCTACTTACGTTTAAGAATAAAATGGGTTTTTGTGACAGTTGCCACATAATAAGAATGACTGTCTTGTCGTGTTGTTGGCAGCTGGGGGTGATGGTGTCAAACAATCACAAATCACTTTTTTGTATCAGCGGATTCTTTCTCGGTTGACGTCCTCTTCAAACACGTCTTTTGACTTGATGCAAATTCGAGCAAGAAGTTTGTGAACGTTCTATTCTCTGTGTAGACAGAAAAAACAGCCTAATGCTGAGCAGGAAGTGAGTGTGTGTGAGCTGACACAGGAGAGAGGTGGTCTGTACTGTGGTGTAAAAGCCAAAAGAAGTTAAAATGCATATGTGGCAGCACGGTGGCCCAGTGGTCAGCACTGTTGCCCCACAGCAAGAAGGTCCTGGATTCAAACCCCAGGCCATCCCAGGTCCTTTCTGTGTGGAGTTTGCATGTTCTCCCCATATCTGTGTGGGTTTCCTCCGGGTGCTCCGGTTCCCTCCCACCATCAAAAAAGACATGCATGTTAGGGTTAATACTCCTGTCTGTGCCTCTGACCAAGGTAATGGGAAGAAATAGCTGGAGTTGGTCCCCGGGTGCTGCATGGCGGCTGCCCACTGCTCCTAGCTATACAGCCGGGATGGGTAAAATGCAGAGATAAATTTAATTTGTATGAATGTACAAAATGACTGATAAAGAGTATTCTGTTCTGTTATTCTGTTAGTGGAACAGGTCCGTATTGCTGGGTGTGCTCTGCTGGCTGACCTCTGAGCAGTCAGACTTGACTCAGTCAGCCTTAACACATCCATGCACAAAGACTCACTTTTTCCACACTGCAGATGACAGCAAAACAGACAAGAGATGAAGGAAGATCACAGCATATGCTTTGTGCTGAGACAACGGCATAAAAGGTTAAAATATGTGTCAGGTCAGCTGTTGCCATGGCAGCAAAGGTTGATAGAGATCTTTTGGTTAGCTGTCTTAGTGAAAAGTTTCCAAAAACGTTCAGCCTGCTTTGCAGAAGGTGAGCCTCCAGACGGTGTGGGTCATCATGTGGACTGTGGTGACTTTGTTATCTCTCTCACAGCACCGTTGACGTCACAGAAGCAAGAGATCAAGTGTCTTGTCAGTCTCACCATTTTGCTGGTGCTAAGTCACAGAGTGTCAGGTGACTGCTACACATGCTGGATACGGCTCATCCACAGCTGAAATATCCATGTCAGGGTGTCGATGGGCCGCTGTTTCTTAGCAACCAGACTACCTAATGCTGTGTTTATGTACCATTAGTGGTGGTCTTCTAGTGTAGCTGTGGAGTTTGGTTATAGTCTTCTGGGAATCTTACTCTAACCAACGAACAAGGTATGTCTCCCTTGGTTTTATTTAACTCGGCCTCACTGGGAGGACTTTCAATTCGTATAAATACCTTGTGCTATGTTTCTGCCTCTTTCACTGTCTCGTCCCTTAACTAACATGGATGCTAAGTGGACAGCCTGGTCTACTTAACTTGACTTTTCACACTAGGTAATTATCATATGATTTATCATTTCTCCTCTTCCTCTATGGCAGAGTCAGTGTATGACCTCCTCCCCAAAGAGCTCCAGCTCCAGTCCTCGTCCGCCCAGACAGACACACCCACCATGAGCCAGAAGAGTGGGGGAGAGGCAGGACCTCCCCCCTCTGCAGCCCTGGCATCAGGTGAGCAGCCTCTCCAGCACACTAACCCCATGATCTGAGATCAGCTTCATCTTGCAAAGGCCTGCTCAGCCCAGCATGGGTGGAAACGTTAAATTAGCCTTGCCTCAATGCCTAGGGGCAACTTAACCCATTTTACAGGGTTAAATTCGCCTTGCATCAATGCCCGGGGGCAACTTAACCCTTTTACAGGGTTAAATTAGCCTTGCATCAATGCCTAGGGGCAACTTAACCCTTTTATAGGTTATAGGCTTTTGAATTCTGGCGTGATGAGTATTTCTGACTACATGAAACATCAGTGAAAGTCTCGACTGTCTAGAGCAAGACAGGATGTGGTTCTGTCTATCGAAATCTATCGTATCTGAATTAAATAATGTAGTGTGAGCTAACACAGATCAACATTCTGGCTTGTAGGTCTTGCCTTTAGTGAACAGCCAGCCTGCACATCTCTTATTGTTGAAATACATAGATCTAGGATCTAAGAAGTGTCTGACAATAGAGTTTGGCAGCATTAGATTATTTTTGTCTGGATGAGATGAGTTGCGCTTCAGAGCCCTTCACCACCTCTAAATAAGCACAAGTAGGCCTTAGTATAGCTTCTGTTTAGATGCCCAAGTTTTGAATGTCTGACAAAGACAATGTGCCCAGAGCAGCTATAAATATAATTACTTTTCTACTTCACTGTCTGTCATCAACTATCTGACATATATACACAAAATAGATCTTGTCAAACCATACTAGGTCATCAGATAGGTGCCTGAGGTTAAAAAACAGAACTTTGCAGTTCAACATTTAATTCACTTGCATCTCCAAAAGATAACGTCAAATTTAGTGAAGTTTTAGGTTCATTCTCTCTGCAAAACTAAAGGAAGTTGCCCCTAGCCATTGGGAGACTGTCTTTTGAAATAAATTTAGGGAAAAAAATAAACATTCTGATCTTGGATCATGGTTAAGGGCAGCCAACATCAAGTATGATCACGAAGGAATTTCATGGTGAGAGCAAACTAACTGGTCAACAGTCAAGATGTAAAGAGAGCGCTCTTGTTAATGCTACCTTTTCACTATCCTGTGTGACCCTCGCTCTAAGCACTGCTGATCAAAAGCATGACACGTGTAATGTCCTCCAGGTCATCGTTAACTGAATACACTTGCTTCAAAGTGTCCATAAGTGATCAGCTTCAAAGTTGCTTCTTCCCTCAGTATTTTAACTCATCCAATTTACTGATTGACAGAAGTTGAATCTTGAATGATCAGCTCTCTTGTTGCTCATTGGCTGTCTCGTTTTTATTGCAGGAAGTTCCCTCTGAGGCAGGGAGTGTCTGCATATAAAATGGTCTGCAGTTCACTGCTCCATAGGTCAGAGGCTTGTTTATTCTGTCTCCATGGCTACGCTCAGTCCCAACCAAATCTTCCAATTGGCATGCGCAAACTATTTTTTACTTCTGAATGCACATTGCACCAACTTCTTTAACCTCAGCAAATTTAATTTGGCGCCACATTACCAGCTTGCAAATTTGGCTGTACAAGAAAGTTTGACCAGATTTTGTTCTTTTTCTTTCTGGCAATGTGTATGTAACAATTTGTAGCTTGCTTTTGTTTTTGGTAAACAAAGCATGCCAGTTTTGTCACGTTGATTTTAATTAAGAAAGTTTTTGTAGGAATCAAACCAATGTGGGGCCTATAGTACCCTTCTCAACTTTAACTTCAGAATATTTGATCAGTGCTCAAGAGCTCTCGCATGCACAGTGAGGGCGTATGACAGGCAGAATTCCATTGAAATTAGAGTTGGGAAGAAGGGAAATCAGGACAAATCTTGCACAAATTCAGTTGCTTGAATGGGACTGCTAGCCTGCTCTGTGTTGATCACCTGTATTAAGTCTGTTTATTGTGTATACTACTGTACAGATGCCACCTCATCCACTTCCAGCCCCTCCGCCTCCTCCTCCCTGGCCATGGGAGTCCCTTGCTCTGGCCCCGCCACAGCCCCCTCTACCTCTGCCTTGGACCACTTGAAGGCTCCCCAGCATCTCCACTCCAGTGGAGGGGATGGAGCAGGAGGCTTGGAGATGCACGGTGTGGAGGGTGCTCTGCCTGCCCTTGGCCGAGTTAACAGCGGCGCAAACCCTGCAACGGGAGACCTAGGGCCAGGGCTGGGAGTGCAGCAGCAGCCTCAGAACACCCCATCAAAGCGGAGGCCTGTGTTGAGCATCTCCCCACCCCCCGAGGACCTGTTTGATGACAGCCAGATGTCTTGCCAGGAGGAGCCCACGCCCTCTGGCCCACCAGGCCCAGAATCGGAGCACAGCAGCAGCATGTGGGCCGACGACTCTGCCTCCAACTTCAGCCTGATCAGCTCCAGTTCCTACAACGACAACACTGAGGTGCCACGAAAGTCCAGAAAACGCACCCCTCGCCAGCGACCCGGCCCCAAACCTGCTCCTCCAGAAGACAGCATGGATGTGTTTGACGCAGACGGTGCCAAGGCCCCTCACTTTGTCCTGTCCCAGCTTGGCCCAGACAAATCTAGCCCTAAGGCTAGGTAAAGTGACCCTTATTTACTCCACATTTTATGAGCCACGTTATACTTTAATCTTTAAATCCCTCCTGCCCTCAGCAAGGATACATTAATAAAGATTTGATTTTAGTTTCTTATAAGGAACTAGAATTTAAATCCGCCTGCCGCCCAATGACTGCTGAGATAGGCTCCAGCATCCCTGCAACCCTGAGCAGGATAAACAGCTTGGATAATGGATGGATGAATGAATAAAAGTAAGTTTATTGTGCCATGTGATCTGTGTTACTGTTTAGCTCTTTGGAGACTGGGACTCTGATAAAGGGTGGGCTGCTGTCTGGTCAGTACCCCCAGAGGAGTGACGGGAAAGAGCTGAAGATCCTGGTCCAGCCAGAGACCCAGCACAGAGCCCGCTACTTGACTGAGGGCAGCAGAGGTTCTGTCAAAGATCGCACACAACAAGGCTTCCCCACTGTCAAGGTTTGGGGAAAAAAATACAAAATGCAGTTTCTCAATAAGTAAAAAATGTTACATCCACATGTCAACTCACTAAATAAACCAATTGTCATCTTTACTAGTGCAGCGTTATAAGAATATTATGATTGTCAATATAGTAGTAGTAAACAAGTGATGAATTTTGGTTTTGTCCTCAGTTGGAGGGTGTGAACGAGCCAGTGATGCTACAGGTGTTTGTAGCCAACGACACAGGAAGAGTAAAGCCTCATGGTTTCTATCAGGCCTGCAGGGTGACAGGGCGCAACACTACGGCCTGCAAAGAGGTGGACATAGAGGGCACCACCGTTATAGAGATCCCACTGGAGCCTACAAATGACATGACACTTGCGTAGGGGGTCTTTTTTGTTATTGTTGTTGTTGATTCAACACATAACATGTGTGACAATTTCGACTTATGAGGAATTGTGGGTACATGGTGATTTATGCCCAGTGTCCGTCTTTACTCTGGTTCCCTAGGGTGGACTGTGTGGGTATCCTGAAGTTGCGTAATGCAGATGTTGAGGCCCGTATCGGTGTGGCTGGGTCGAAGAAGAAGAGTACCCGTGCAAGGCTGGCCTTCAGAGTCAACATCCCCCAACCTGATGGATCAGCCCTCATTCTACAGACCCCCTCATCACCCATCCTCTGCAGTATGTGACCCAACAAAGCGAGACGCTCACATATTTACCCATTCTGAATCTTTCCTCACAAATAATGTCTGGATGGATTTTTGCTTTGATACACAGCTAACATCCAAGGTGTTATGTGGTTGTAAAGTCATTTTGTGTGATTGAGTGTATGTTGTATGTTTTCAACCTTTTAGTATGAAAAAGTTGGGAAATAAACCCCAGAATGGTAGAACGAGTCTCAAGACAAAAAAAAAAGAGTGCCTATAAAACCCCAAATAGCGTAAAGTATTACATTCCAAAAATTGTCAATAGATTTGGAGCAGTTCATGTAATTATCAGAAACCTTGGTACATACATGTGTATTGTTGTTAAGGAACTTCGACCACTTTCTATTTCACTTTAAGGGTGTTTTCTCCAAGTCAACCCTCTGTTGACACTGATGTCAGAAATTAGCCTTTATATGCTTCTGCGCAAGAGCAGGTACTTAAGGGAAGAAAGATGGACAATGAAAATAACATGTCCTATAAAGCCGCTGATATATCTTTTGGATGATCAAGTAGCGGTCGCCTCACAGCAAGAAAGTCCTGGGTTCGAACCCCGGGGTAGTCCAACCTTGGGGGTCGTCCCGGGTCGTCCTCTGTGTGGAGTTTGCATGTTCTCGCCGTGTCTGCGTGGGTTTCCTCCCACAGCCCAAAGACGTAGGTCAGGTGAATCACCGTACTAAATTGTGTGTGTGTGTGTGTTTGTGTGTGTAAATACCCTGTGACAGCCTGGCGGCCTGTCCAGGGTGTTTCCCCACCTGCTGCCCAGTGACTGCGGGAATAGGCTCCAGTATCCTGTGACCCCGATTGGGATAAGCAGCTTGGATAATGGATGGATGGATGGATGGATGATCAAGTAGCATCACAGGATATTTGTTGAATTGTGCCAATAATAATTCCAGAACAGGAATACAGTATGACTGACCTGTTTAAACTGAATATAAATATAACCTGCTGTGCTTAAGGTTTTAAACATCAGTTCCTTTGGGAATTTTTACTCATCCAAATATTTTGGGAATTTACCCTTGAAACGATGGAAAGGGATTTGCAGGAGGAAATTATTAATCTCCAGAGGTGTTTAAAAAGTGATCAATAGGGGGTACAAAAAGTTTGACTGGTGTCAGTCTGGTGGATTTATTATTTTTAATAAAATTTGGTACAGATGTTGTGCCAAATATGTATCCAAATAGTTTGAATAAACAGTAAAGTTCTTGTACTTGTATAGATGGTGAAAGTTTTAGTTCGCATAATAGTATTTATTTTGAAATTATCCAGTCACGAGTGTGTTTATTTGGGGTTTTACGTAGACTATGGCTTGTACAATCACAATAAAGGACAAGAACAATCTTCTAATCTTTGGATCGTTCTGTCTTTACCCAGCCCAACCAGCAGGAGTGCCAGAAATACTGAAGAAAAGCCTTCACAGCTGCTCTGTGAGAGGAGGAGAGGAAGTGTTTATTATAGGGAAGAATTTCCTTAAAGGAACCAAGGTCATTTTCCAAGAAAACATTGCAGGTGCTCCAACCATCCTGATATGTTATTGTTTTCCTGTTTTATATCACCTTGTTGCCGTTCGCCATTCTGAACATGAACACTGAATGAATCAGTGACCTACTACTACTACTACTACTACTACTTTCAGCTGCTGCCATTAGGGGTCGCCACAGCGGATCATCTGTTTCCAGAATCAATGACTTATTATTATTATTATTATTATTGATAATAATATTATCATTATATCACCAGATGATAGTTCCTGGCAGGCCGAAGCAAAGATTGATATGGACCTATTCCATCAGGTAATTCCAACTGGTTAATTAGTGTGCACTTAAAATGATAAAACACCCCAATTATTTGTTATAATTAGTTCAAGATATCAGCAAGACTTTAATTTTGGACTCTTCCTGCTGTGCTTGCTAGAACCATCTGATAGTGACTGTCCCTCCATTCCACAACCAATCAGTCTCCTCTCCTATTGCCGTGGGAATCTTTGTGATGACCAATGCCGGTAGATCACATGATGCCCAGCCCTTCACTTACACTCCAGATTCAGGTATACCATTATGTGTTTCATATTAAAAAGAATAAAAATAACGGGGTATTTGTAGGGAAATAATGGATTTAATCATAATCCTCATTATTTGGCCAGCTCATGATTTAATCTGATTTGAGAAACAAAAATATTTCACTGCTCTTAGTTTTGCGACCAATATCTGAACTTCTGTCAACTACAGTGGCTGGTCCAAATTTCAGTATTTTCATAGTCCCATTATTCTATTATTGTTAACTGAGGATACTTAAACCATGGTACAGATTAATACACATAAATTTGTTCAATCCCAGATATGCTGTGGGGAGAAAAAAGAAAATGCATGATATCAGCCTTTTTACAGCTTCATTTACACATTAAATCTACAATATCCAAATGAAAAAAATATATAAATTTCTTTGTTTCTGTTCACACCCTTAGCGGCAAACTCACTTGGCCTTACAGTAAAAACAGAAGGAGCTTCCCTGGTCAAGACATGCCTGTTTGAGGGCCAGATCAAATCTATAGCCTCTGATTCATTAGATTCCTCTGGTCAGCCATCCAAACCCCAAGAGGTTACTCCAATGGAAGTGTCCAGCAATCCACCGCCTGCAGATGTTTTCAAGGTATGGAGCTGTTGTTTCATAACTGACGAGGTGGAGTCAAATATCAGTTTGAGTTTTGCAGTCAGTACAATATTTCTTGCCCTCTCTTCTTTCCTCAGCCAACCCCGGACCCTCTGGTCACAGTGCAGCAGACCCTAGAGCTCAGCTCTAGCCCTCACCCAGGTGGAGAGTCTTTTCCCAGTCCTATGCCCCTGCAACCTGAGGATGTTGAGCTTCCCCAGGCTCCCCCCATCTTCCCCAGCCTAGAGCCCCTCACCACTATACAGAAGCAGGAAATTGCCCCAACAGCATCCTTCCCTGTATCAGGAGACACCACCATCCCTCCTGTACCGCCAGAAGTCCCTCAACAGTTTCTCAGAGAACCTCAAGAGGGCCTCCAAACAGAGGATTCAAATAATAGCAATGGGATTGTGGTTGTAGCCATGCCCCAGATGGCAGACCCCTCCCAACCCCAGACACAGCAGGCCCAAGTCCCGTTGTTATCCCAGGAAGGGGTAGCTCAGTTGGAGAGGGCAGTAAGGGAACTGCAGGCCGGAAGCAACACCACATTCCAGCAGGTCTTGGAGGCAGCTGTAGTCCAACAGCAGCTGAACTCTGTGCTATACAGCCCCACGTCCTCTGCCGAATCCCTGCAACAACATGTTCAGGAAAACATGAATAGCCTGCAACTGGGTACCACAGAGAACCCATTAACAACACAACAGCAGCAACAACAGCAACAACAACAAATACATCAACAGTTCCAGCAGCATCAACAGCTGCAGCAGCAACAGCAAATCCTTGGCAACCTACAACAACAGCAGCACCTTCAGCAGCAACAACAGCAAGTCCTTGGCAACATGCAGATACAACAACAACTTCTGCTCCAGCCTCAAGACCAACATCTTCAACAACAGCAAATCATGGAGAACATACAACAGCAGCAACTTCAACAACAGCAGTTGCAGCAAAATCAACAGCAGCAAGCCCTCAACAACATGCAGCTCCAGGATCAACAACAACAAACTCAAATACTTAGTAACTTACAACAACATCAGCTACAGCAGCAACAACAACAACAAAGTCAAGCATTGAGCAACCTACAACAGCAGCAACACTTACAAGAGCAGCAGGTACTAGAGAACCTCCAACAGCAGATTCAGGCTGAGCTGCTCCAGCCTCAGATCCACACCTCCACCCAACCTCAACAGCCTGTTTCCCTCTTGCAGCAGACTGAGGACCTGCTCAACATGCAGACCGGCTTCACACAGCAGCCTACATCTCACACCTCTCCCCCACAACAGCTCTTCCAGTCCCCACGGCCCCTGGCCGAAAACCAGAACTCGCAACAGCAGGTCCAAGCTGCCCTGCTCCAGAACACACTGACAGTTTTGACCAGTGGTAATCTTAACCCAGAGCAGTCATCAGGATCTACCCTGTTCCTGTCCTCAAATCCACAGCCTCAACAGCAGCAGCAACAGCTGGCTTTCCTCTCCTCCATGGATACATCTGCCAGTGAACCCCAGTCTGTTGCTATGTTCCAGAACCAGCCCCAGTCCCAGCTATCTCCAATGCAGCAGCAGACCACCCCCATGGACCAACAGCAGTCTCCACAGCAGAATCCACAGCAGCCACAGCAGCTTCCAATCAGCCAGCAGAGCTCACTATTTCAAAACATCCCTAGTCACACACAGGCTAACCCCCTCCCGCAGAGCCAGCTGGCCCAGCCACAGCAGACCAGTCTGCTGCTCTGCACTACAGATCTCAACCCCCAGGCTCTACCCCCAGCTCTACTATTCAGTACCCAGAGTCAAGGCCCTCCCCCTATGGGCAGCATTGGGGTTGGGATTCCCCAGCCAGAACCAGTAGAGCCCATGTCCTTCCAGGACCAGAGTTCTACAGGTGGCAGCTCTGCATCCCAAGAGCCCACACAACAGAGCCTTTTTCAGGAGCAACAGCCAATGCAGGTGGGCTCCAGCTCCAGTAGTGTCCCAAGAGGCCAACCAGTGGAGCTGTACCTTCCACAGTCCTCTCTGTCTGGCCTGCAAAATACCATGGGCTCACAAGAGCTGGGTACCCAGGCTACAGGCTCTGGTACAACCATCTTTGTAGTACAGGGTAGTGTGGGTGTGGTAGCCAGTCCAGGTCAGCAGCCTCCGGAGCAGCTTTTCCAGACGACAGTGAATGGGAGTGTGGCACCACAGGGACAGCCTAACCTGTTTGTGTTTGGTATCCAGAATGGTGAGATGATTATGGGTTGTTACAGTATCTAAATAATCAGATAATGTTTACAGGAATTGGTTTAATGTTTTCTAAGCTGTTCAAGAGCAATAGGACTTACAAATGCTGTTTGGCTGTTTCTTCATCTTTTTCCCCCCTTTTTGTCTATTCTCAGACTCGCCCCAGCTGCTCACTCCCTCCAGACCCACACTATCAGCCCAGAACCAGCCGCAGAACCCTGGCCACATGCAGGCAGTGGTCCAGACTGGGTCCCCAATGCAGGCCAACATGCACAACAGCATGCAGAACACCCTGCAGACTAACCTTCAGGTGCAAATGCAGTCCAGTCTAGAGAGTGCCATGCAGAGCAACCTACAGAACGCGATGCAGGCAAACACACAAACTCCACTGCAGTCCAGTTTACAGGCAGCCATAGAAACAAACCTGCCATCCCCAATGCAGACCAACCTACAGACATCAATCCAGAGCAGCTTACAGAATACATTGCAGGCATCTATGTCTGTTTCCTCCAATATGGAGAAGATTGAGGACTTGTTGGAAAGCTTACAGAAGCAGTGATGATTACTAGGACCAGACAACCACTCTGGAGAGTGAGTCACACGTATCATGGAGTTTCACATCCTGTCAAGTGGTGTCCTCTGCCAATACCACAGTCCCATAGAAAAAGAAAAATATTTGAACAATCAAATGCCCTTTTACCCAGAACTCACACTGAGCTCACGTAACTCCTGATTTAGTCTATAATTGTTGTTGATTATAGCCTTCTTACAGCCTTCTTTTCATCAAAATGATGAATCTTCCATTGTTGTTACGCCTCTCGCAGGATCAGAGAGGCCTGTAACTGCTTCAAACATCAGTCTCGTAAACGCACTGCTTGTTTCCAGTGTGTTTTGTCATGTGAGCCCAAGAGGCGACCAGTGAAGCGCCGATGCGTAAAGGTAAGGAGGAGGGACTGAAGAGTGGTGAGGTGTGTCGGCTGGAGCCAGAGGGAGGAAAACTTAGATGAGATGCAAATGAGATTGTTCAGCTGAGGAGCAGAGAGGGTGGGGTGGGATTGGGTGGAGAGGTGTTGGACGTCAGATCGCATATGCACAGAGAAAGGATGCGGTTGACGTTGTGTCAGATGTCGGATGTAGTGAACTGTGGGACTCGGCCTCATGTTGTGGCACTCCTCAGTGTTTTGTTATTGTTATTGTCGGCCTCTGGGTTTACAGAAGTGTGTGAGAAATGTATGAGAAGCTTTCAGCCGTGTAATGAGTATCTTTTCTTTGTCTTTTGTTTTTTTAAGGAGTTGGTAACCTTTACCAGTTAAACATGAATAGAAAGAAACTTTCCGCAACTGAAAAAAAAAATGAAGCGTTGTGTGGTTTTATAAATATTTTATCTTAAGCACTTTATAACCTCTTTTGTGTAACCAGCTAATTCTTATATCCATCCACAACTCTCTCTTGTCCCGGATGATTTGTATTTGGAAACCTCCATTTTAAAACGAGAAAAAAAAAAGAAGTCATTCAAAGCATTTGTCTTTGTAAGAGTCGATGTTTCGTTTTTTTTCTTCCTCGTGTCACGATGTTTTATTTGTAGGGTTGTAGATAACTTTGTATAGAATGTCTGTTCACTGTTGAACTCTCTCGTGACTTCATCCTCAGTGGTCCAGTCAAGTCTGTCGAGAACCATTCCCCCAAAACTCAGATTGACATTTTTCAGAGCGTCGGCCCGACGAGGCAAGAACGGTTTTGTTTTTGTTTTTCCACGCAAACTGACAAGACGTTGAACATATTGATGAACTGGGCTGTGTCTCAGTGAAGGAATTGCCATTTGTCCTTATTACTGTACTGTCGTCATTTCACACACGTTTCCACCTTGCGTTGTTTCAGGTGTTTGTTTTCAGTCTCGCCGTTGGTAGTGTGCAGGCCGGCGCCGTGCAGCGTTGCATCTCGTACCTGTCCTTTTGTGTTGCTCACCGGTAAATAATGTGTTGCAGAGCGGTCGCCACGTTGGTTGTATCCACGGTGCTACGTGCAGGAGTGGCGGTGTGAAGCCACACAGTTTATACTCATATCTACTGTACCGACCGTCTGTGGCTCGGGGGTCTCCGGGGGGCTGCTGTGGCAGGGTCAGTGTTGAGGGCACCCGGGCAAACCAAAGCTCCTGTTTGTCTCGTGTCATATTTGTTCTATCAAAAGGCCCCTATAATGTTTACTTGTTTGTACTTATTTACTCGTTTAAGTTATGCAGCTTTCATTAAAAGTAATTCAGTGTTTTTTGTTTTTTTTTTGTAGTACAGAAACTAGAAGTGAAGAAGACATGTAAAGGTACTTGTAGGTTTTGTAGAACAGTTGACCTTGCAGTAACATTTTCATAAAATCAACGCTCGTCGTGCATCTGACCTGTTGACGTACTACGTTTTGGGTGTAAAATAACACTGCTGTACTTCACATATCTGGAACAGTTTGACACGGCACACCAGTGGTTCTCAGAACTCATTGTATATTGGGAAGTAATTGCTCAAGGTAATGTATTTGTTTACATTTTCATACTCACAACATTGTCCTGCATATGTCAAGTGATCCATTTTGAATTATCAGATATTTTTAAAAATTTCATACCCATGAATTGAATAGTAGCAGAGTATTTTTATAAGACTGAGTATTTTGCTTTATGCCCGTGGCACAGAATATATTTGTTGATATATTTGCCAGAAATCTGATGCATAGAGGAAGTGTTGAGTGTGTGAATGCAAGTAGCATAACAGATGGGATTCAAGCAAATATATTAGAATATTATTCTATCACTGATCTTTACTCCACAACTCCCTGGCCTGCGTGTCACAACAAGGCAAAGGCTGTTTTTCATCGAAACTCCTCTGACATGCGATTTAACATAGCGCGCATGTCAGGCATCCATTAACGGTAGATCAGCTCCTCAGAGCGCAGGCGAGGTGTTTCCAAGCATTCCATTCTACTTGGGAGTCGGTCGGGGGGTTTAAGAGGAGCACATGACGTTGCAGAAAGTGGAGCAGTAATGCCTCTTAAAGCCATACCAACACACAGCCAACCTGCAACCTGGGACTCACTTTCATGAATGTAATTTTACCTCATGGTGTGCAAAAAAACCTCGCTCTACATCTAACATCGGACCAATTACACGTTTTTGTTTTTTTTCTGACGGGGGGGGGGGGGGATAATTCGTTCATTGTCCAGTTGTGAGATTGTTCGTTCTGTGTTCAGGTCTGTTTCCATGTTTCCCAACTCGGTCACATTGAGCGAGCTACATCGCTCAGCCGGACTCTTCGAGCAGCCGCCTGCATCTGAAAACCACAATGTGAAAAGTTCCTTTATAGATGGCGATGATAGCACTTTTTTTTTCCTTCAGTCATGTGACTATCCATGTGTGAAATATACTGCAGGGGGTATCTTAAGTTTCAGATGTGATGCTTTTAACAGAACTTTGTGTGCCTTGACAACTAAACAGTTACTCTGTTGTGTTTACCGTGTCCCGGTCCTGTCATTACCAACTGCCTCCCAGTCCTTTCAGGCCCATTTCCTGTTGTTGGACGTTTGTTTTTTGTTTTTCTTCCCATAACCCAAGCATCCAGACACCAACCTTTTATTTCAGATCTCTCCTTCCATCGTCATCGCAAAATATCTTTTGGATTACTTTCAACATAGAACTGCTGTGCAGCTTAACATATTGTTAACTTTGTCGTGTTTTTTTGTTTTAACCCGTTTTTTCTTGCCTCTTGAGATTTGTGTGTGTGAGTTTTAAAGGGACGAGACAGTAGAGATTGTTGTTTCATGGAGGGTTTCTTGTGACGTGCTTGTCAACATAACTCTTGTTGCTGTGAAATGCTCGACTCGAGGTCAGAAGGAAGCGACCATGACAAAGTAAAACGTAGTTGCCAATAGTGTGAGCTCTATCTTGCGTGTAAACCGGTTCGCTCACATTTCCTAGTTCGCTTCTATTTCACCTTCTCCCAACAGTTCCGTTTTCTCTCTTCTGTGTAGCTTCTGCTTTTAGTATTTTAGCCTTAAGACCCTGCAGTAGGGATAAAGGTCAACCCGTGTGTTATCATACATCTGAACTACTATTAACTTGTACTTTGCCTTTGTCTGAACATTTGTACTCTCTTCTGTTTATCTGTAATCCTGCTGCTACATCAGTTGAATTAATAAAGATTTAAGTGGTCTCTGCCTCGTTTCTGTTCTCCCCCATGTGGTGCAGCGACGCACAAGTTCACTTTGACGGGCTGGAAGTACTGATTACATGAAGAAATACTTTTAGAAGCAGAAAAGGTCTTGGTAACACTTTAGTATGGGGAACATAAAAAGCTTAATTACTAGTGAATTAGTAATGATCAAGATGTCACTTTAGTATGGGGAACATATGCTAAGTAACAAAAATTTAATGTACAGTAATTTAACACTATGAACACTTGTAGTTTTGTGTGTTGTTATGTAAGAACAAAGCATACTCATTAAGTGTTAGTAAGGGAGAATAACTCTTCTTGTGGTACTACCACCTTATAAAGTCCATACTAAGCAAAGCATATTGAGATGGTACTACTAATAAGCAATACTTCTGAGGTTATAGAGGGAAAACTCATAGTTAATGGCTTACTGGTTGTATAATAAGGCCATGCAGAATAAGGCATTAATGAGTACGTAATGATGACCAATTAAGAGCCAATATGTTGCTAATTTGCATGCTAATAAGCACCTAATTAATGGTGACTACGTTCCCCATACTAAAGTGTTACCAAGGTCTTGTATTATCACCAAGACTTTTCAGTAACCACTTACTGAAACATGCAATTTGGTAACACTTAGTTTAAGTATTAGTAACTACTGAAGACTTAACCAACAACTAGTAACTACCTGAATTAACCATGAATTGCAGTATTAAGTATTTATAAACCATCTATTAACACACTAACCATTGGTGCTTGCTTTACAAATGCTTTACAAATAATGAATTCAGTAGTTGCTAATACTTAACTAATGCTTCATAGTGTGTAGTTATTCTAAAGTACCTGAATTAATCATGAATTGCAGTATTAAGTATTTATAAAACATCTATTACCACACTAACATTGGCACGTCTTGCTTTACAGATGCTTTACAAATGATGAATTTAGTAGTTACTAATACTTAACTAGTGCTTCATAGTGTGTAGTTATTCTAAAGTACCTGAATTAATCAGGAATTGCAGTAATAAGTATTTATAAAACATCTCTTAACACACTAACCATTGGTGTTTGCTTTACACATTTTTTACAAATGCTTTACAAATTATGAATCAGTAGTTGCTAATAACTAATGATTCATAGTGTGTAGTTATTCTATAAAGTACTTGAATTAATCGTGAATTGCAGTATTAAGTATTTATAAAACATCTCTTAACACACTAACATTGGCGCATGTCTTGCTTTACAGAAACTTTACAAATGATGAATTCAGTAGCTACTAACACTTAACTAATGCTTCATAGTGTGTAGTTATTCTAAAGTGTTGTCTGCCATTTTTACACTGTTGCAGTGGCAGGCTGATTGTCGGACAACACGTGGCCAGTCATAGTTTACTTGTACATCTGTCTAGACTTTGTTGGAAGAAGGGCAGCGGATTCTCAGTGTCAAATCCAACAGCAAATTCTGGCTTTTTCCTAAGAGCCAGGACTGCAACCAGTATGGCCATAGTGGCCGTCAGACCCCATATATGATAGAAGTTTCCTGATTCAGGGTCCACAAAGTTGAATTTGTGTATCCATGCAGTCCTTCCAGGGGGTCTAATGGCAAAGTGGTCCTTCCCCCGGAGGAAGAAGTCCAGAGGGACGGCAAATGCTGAGCTGACCTCAGCTGGGTTTGGACATGGGCAAAATGACTCCTCTACGAATCCAACAACTGGAGTCACCAACAGACCAGTCAGCTGAGAGAGACGAGAGAACAGATGGGTCAAACTAAAGATACTGTAGAAAGAATATTTTAACATGACATGCAGATACAGTTTTATCCCCTCTTGCCATAGCAGAGCACCATGGACAAGCACCCCGGTGATGGTGCTTGTCCATAGTGTTCCCACGCACATATCCATGTGGTATGTGGCAGTGCCTGTATAACCACGGCCAACTGTTAAGTGGTACAGACGGGTGACAAAGTAAAAACCAACATACAGTGTGTTAGTAAGGTGTTGGTCCACCACGAGCCTCCAGAACAGCTTCAGTGCTCCTTGTCACAGATCCTACAAGTCTCTGAACTCTACTGGAGGGATGGACACCATTCTTCCAGAAGATGTTCCCTCATTTGGTGTTTTGATGATGGTGGTGGAAAGCGCCGTCTAACATGTCCCGTCTAACATGTCCTGGCTAACATGTCGGTCCAAATCTCCCATAGGTGTTCAGCTGGGTTGAGATCTGGTGACTGTGAAGGTCCTAGCATATGATATACATAATTTTCATCCTCATCAAACCATCCAGGGGCCCCTCGTACCCTGTGGGTGGGGGCATTGCTGTCCTGGAAGAGACCACTCCCATCAGATAGAAATGTCTCATCACAGGATAAAGGTGATCACTCAGAATAACTTGGTATTGATTTGCAGTGACCCTTCCCTCTAAGGGGACAAGTGGACCCAAACCACCGCAGGAAAATGCCCCCTGCAGCATAACAGAGCCCCTGGACCCCCTCACTGTAGGGGTCAAGCATTCAGGTTTTTCCTTTGATTTGACACCCATCTGTGTGTATATACAAAGGTGAACAGCTGATAACTGGTATTTTGACGAACAGGCTTTGGAAACATTTCTTCAACATAAGAAAACAATGTAACCAATATGTTACCTCACTGACGACAGGAAACAGTGCACAGACCACCTCCACCTGGCCAGTGGGAAGACCGATCTCCTCCTCCGCCTCTCTCGTGGCGGTGTCCACCTCGTCCCTGTCTTGCGGGTCCCTCTTGCCCCCCGGGAAGCAAACCTCACCAGCACCGGTCCTCAGCTGCACACACACACAGGAGGGGTCAGCCCTCACAAAACCTAGTTTATTCAAGTGTACCGTGAGTATACTTCTTTTAAACTAGACATCAGTGAGTGTGCTTTCAGTTTACTTTTTAAGTACTTATCAGAGATATACTAAACAAAATTACACTTAAGTATACTTACAAGTGTATTACTAGTACATATACTTGAAGTTTACGTAATAAAATAAGCTTCAAGCAGGGCCGCGGGACGGCGGGGCGCTGCAGCGCCCCCTAGTGGACAATAGAATAGCGGCAGTAGCCTAACCTGCGATACGCCGAAATGAAAAGGGGAAAATAAAAGCGTCGATATAAACGAGGCTAGTAATGACCGTGACACCGACGACGGGTCAAAAGTAACAAGTTGATTAGTTATCGACGAGCTTGTTTGCGGAGGAAACGTGTTCTTGCGTCTTTCTGTAAAATGTGGCAGATGGATTCCGAATGTACAGCGCCGCCAAGCGGGAAGACTCGGCTGGCGGCACCGCCCCTACTTCTTAGCACGTGTTCCCGCGCGCCCCCCGGCTCAAGCGCGAGGGTTTTGTGAGGGGGGGGTCATGAGCGGCGCCCGTGCAGCCCGGCCTCGAGGTCCCCTGATGACGTCTCACCGCTTGTGAGCGTGAGGTCATCCACACGTGCAGCCGCCCCCCCCGGACGAACAGCGGAACCAGCACCGAGGCTCTGGGCATGGACAGGCGGCAGGAGTTGTTCCCCACATCAAACGGCTTCAAACCGGCCCTGGCCTCGTCTCTGGGCTCCCGGACAGCAGGCGGCTCCGCGGCCATGACGTAATCGAAAGACGGGAAGCATAAAGTTGGACCGAACTATTAGAACTGTACGAACCGTCACCTGAGTAACGGGCTTCCCGCAATGGTGGACACGTCAACTTCCGTGTCTCTGAAACAGGCGGAAGTGGGAAGTGTCGTACTCCACCTTGTGGGGATTTTGGAGTATTGCAACAACGTTTATGAGTTTAAATACTTGGGGTCAACTGTCCAACGTAACGGGGAGTGCGGGAGAGAGGTGAAGAAGAGGGTGCAGGCAGGGTGGAGTGGGTGGAGAAGAGTGTCAGGAGTGATTTGTGACAGAAGGGGACCAGCAAGAGTTAAAGGGAAGGTTTACAAGATGGTAGTGAGACCAGCTATGTTGTATGGTGTGGAGACTCAGGTTGGGCAGTTTGGAGACAAAGCAAGAGAGACAAGATGGAGATGGTTTGGACATGTGTGGAGGAGAGATGCTGGGTATACTGGGAGAAGGATGCTGAATATGGAGCTGCCAGGGAAGAGGAGAAGAGGAAGGCCAAAGAGGAGGTTTATGGATGTGGTGAGGGAGGACATGCAGGTGGCTGGTGGGACAGAGGAAGATGCAGAGGACAGGAAGAGATGGAAACGGATGATCTGCTGTGGCGCCCCCTAACGGGAGCAGCTGGAAGTAGTAGTAGTAGTAGTAGTAGTAGTACTAGTAGTAGCAGTAGTAGTACTAGTAGTAGTAGCAGTAGTAGTACTAGTAGCAGTAGTAGTAGTAGTAGTAGTAGTAGCAACAAAGAAATCAGAGTCGCCAGTTGTAGTATTCAATTGTTTATATCGCTGTAAACAAGTAGGTAGTTGCCGGAAGAAAAAAAACATGAAATATTAGGAAACAAGAATATTCTTCATTACATCACAGGTCAGCCATTGCACAGTATGAGGAGGTAAAACAATACGACGGTTCAAGGCTACTTAATGACTGACAGTTCATGGAACATAAAGTTACAATGCAGTAGCCTGAGACTCCTGGGATGAAAAGACGGCGAACAAAACGTTGATAAATATTATGTTTACAATACTCAAGATAAAACCGTCATTTACAGGTCAGAGCCTCCACGCGCGCACACGTAAATAAATCTAAAATAGGGCAACATACCTATCATGTAGTACATTACATATCCCCCATAGGGAAAATAAATAATTTGCAACCCAAGAGTTCTTTTGTGAATTCTTCATGTAAAAAAAAACAAGAATAATGAGGAAAACTCAAAACATAAAAGAACTAGGGAGCTTTATCACAGTGGTACTAGTCTTCATCATCCATTCCCGTTTCAGAGCTCAGCTCATAATTTGTACTTCTCCTTGGCTTGATCATTCAGTATACAGATGTGCTGCAAAACAAAGACAGATGAATGTCAACGGGACAGAGCCTGTCCGTGTCAGGAGCATTTCCATTATACCGACAACAGTTTTCCTTCAAATCCCATGGAACCTCTAACGCTTTCTTTGTTTAAAGATAAAATGATAGAAATAGTAAACCCATGTGTGTGTGTTGCATCTGCCGACATCCCCAAACTATTTCTTCTTACAGATGTGCTTTGGTACCATGTGGTCTTTGTGTATATTTCAACAAGGATCCAGAGCACTCACGCTGAGATCTCGGAAGTATTCATTGTAGTCCAGAGCATAGCCCACCAGGAAGGCGTCGGGCACCTCAAACCCGATGTCTGAAATAAAATATACAAACGCTGGCTGAGTGAGTCACACTAAAAATAGAAATAGCTAGAATAGAAAGTCAATATAATGAAATTAAATATCATGCACTGGTGGACGCGGGGGACATGTTGGAAACAAATGCCGCACGAGTGCCCTCTTGGATGCCCCTATGGTAGATAAAACATGACAAAGTGCCCTCTAGGGTGGCCCAATGTGCAAGACAACGTGGTGTAGCGCCCTCTAGGGTGCCTTTCCAGTGGATAGAACATGATTAAGTGCCCTCTAGGGTGCCCTTCCATGGACGCAATGTGGACTTTCTGTGCGCTGGTGCCCCACCACGTACAGCTGGTGCCCCACCACGTACAGCTGGTGCCCCACCACGTACAGCTGGTGCCCTTTTTATTTTTATTTTTTGCCCCGGCCCCTCAAACAGCCCGAGTCTGCCACTGATATCATGTGTACCATACAAGGCCCTACTTAATGTGATGTGACATACATCCACATTGTACAGCACAGATGGGATTTAGCCACATGACATTTACGCCGGTTAACAAAAAGGCCTCTCCGGTAGCTGAATAAGTTAACGGCATGAGTGCCTAACTGCAGGGTTTCCAGTAGCTAGGTAATTCTGGATTAACGGCTCACAACGGGAGGGTTGTGTATTTCAGGATCCTAGCTATAACCAGCGTGCCGTTTTGCCCTTTGGCAAAGCACTGTACCCCGGGCGGCGCTGTTCTGTGGCTGACACTATGCTGCTCCTGCTCTCAGCAACATAAGCAGCAAAATTACAAACCCAAGTCTGAACAACTGGATCAGCCGTCCCAGAATTACTCCAAGGAATCGCACTAGAAGTATGACAAGCATGAAAGATACTTCCACCTCAGAGTTGCCCTCCCAGCTAGGAGCGGGGCTTCTAAGAGAAACTGTGGCACCACCGCTCTACGATGCTGTGAGCCACGAGGTAAAAGTACAGTGACATTTCTTAGGTGTATGACGTGTGCACATGGACTCAAGAGGCCTGCAGCTTACTCAGAAAGCCACTTTATTTTTGTCATGGTGGGTTACGATGACATGTGTTCTCTGCTTTTAACCCATCCTGTTGTATAGGAGCAGTGGGGAGCTGCAGCGCCTGGGGACCAACTCCAGTTCTTCTTTCCACCGCCTTGCTCAGTGGCACAGGCAGGAGTATTAACCCTAACATGCATCTTTTTTTTTTTTAATAAATGTATTTCTGATTTTTCCCTTTTTATCCCAATTTAGTGGCCAATCGATCCCTATGTTAGTCCAATCACCCACCCTCGCACTGCATGTGTTCGCCAACTGCATCTCTCCGGCCGGCAGTCTGGAAAGAGACACCTCGCCACTTTCGTGACAAGGTGAATCCAGGCCGAACCACTGCTTTTTCCCCACACACAGAAACGCATTCATGTGATGAACACGAGCCGACTCCGCCCCCCTCCTGAAGACAGCGTTGCCAATTATTGCTGCTTCAACGAGTCCGGCCATAGTCGGATCTGACGAGACCGGGGCGCGAACCCCAGTCCCCAGTAGGCAACTGCATCGACACAAAGCCGATGTCATAGAATTAAATGTGTATTTAAAAGAGCTGAAATTTATTTATTTGTAAGGGAAAAAGTACAGGGAACATTGACAGCTGCAGAAGCAGTGTCCAGTGTATACGTGTATATAGCTGAACCTAATTTCCAACGCCAGTCCCTTGATGGTTGTTGATAGTTCAAGCAATCACTAAAATTACACAGTGCAGCTTAAAATCAGTGCAACAACCGTGCATGAAAACACACAAACTCAGAATATTTATAGCATGAACTCAAGCCCTATATAGAATGCAACTTGACTGATTGACTGAAGTGTACAAATAATGACTAGTTGGTGTCATGATTACAGTTCTGGCCAAGTCCTAACCAGGACTTGACTGTTGTGGAAAATGTTTTAAAATCCTGAATCTGCTTTAAGCTGGCAGATAGGGAATTCCAGAGGGCTGTGCCTTTAATTGAGACTGCAGTTTGTGCAAAGGAAGTCTTACAGTGTCTAATGCTACAGTTTCTTTCAGGTGTTAATGGCAGTACAGTGAAGTCTAGTTATGAAAGTGTTGAAAATTGATGGAGATACTAGATGGTGGAGACATTTAAATATACATGTGAGGTTGGAGTAATTAATGAAAATGTAAAAACTGAGAAGATTATACTTCTGTAGAATATTACAGTGATGAAATCTCTTTTTCCCTTTTTCCCCACCTCCCCCTCTGCCGATCTGGGGAGAGCTGCAGACTGCCACGTCTCCTCCCATACATGAGGAGTCGCCAGCCGCTTCTTTTCACCTGTGAGGAGTTTCTCCAGGGGGACGTAGCGCGTGGGAGGTTCACACTATTCCCTCCAGTTCCCCCTCCCCCTGGAACAGGCGCCTGGACCAACCAGAGGAGGTGCTAGTGGAGCGACCAGGACACATACCCACATCCGCCTTCCCACCCGCAGGCACGGCCAATTGTGTCTGTAGGGACGACCGACCAAGCTGGAGGTAACACGGGGATTTGAACCAACGATCCCCATGTTGGTAGGCAATGAAATAGACTGCCACAGCACCCAGACGCCCCCGAAATCTCAGTGGTTTCTTGGCAAGAACTTTGATAGCTTAATTATAAAGGGACGTTAGTGGTTTAATGGCAGAGGCTGATGCCTCAGACCAAGAGGTTATGAGAGAGTATGAGAGATGAGGAAAAAAACATTGCATGGATAAATATTAAAGCTGTATGACATGGTAAGCAGTGTCTGATTTGCCTAAAGGTTTGAAGATTAGCCCTAACAGTTCTACCTAACTTTTTTAAACCTTAACTGAAGGTCCAAAACAATCCCAAGACACAAACTCCTGTGCTGTCTCTAGTTTATCATCTTTAATCTTCACTTTGAAAGTATCTGTGACTGGGAGCGTTCCGACTGAGAAGCACATAGCGACAGTTTTTTTTAACATTCAGTGTTGGGCAGGAAGTGTCAAATCAGTGTGCCACCTTTCCCAGGCAGTCTGTTAGTTTGGCTGCAGTAATAGTAGATGTTTTTGCTGCCACAAATAAAACAATATCATCAGCATACATTTGTAGCCCAATTCAGATGTTGTTGATATATATAAGCTAAACAACAAAGGACCAAGAAATGATCCTTGTGGTATGCCCCTTTTATTTTCATGGTAATCCGATTTGAAGTGACCGATGGTGACCTGTTGACTCATATGTCATAAATAAGAATTAAACCATGTTTTTGCTTGAGAAGAAAAATTACATTAAGCCAATTTGGACAGAAGGATGTCATGACTGACAGCATCAAATGCCCTTTTGAGGTCTAGAAAGACTGCACCAACTACATGCCACCTATCCAAAAAGAGTTTGATGTTTTCAAGCAGATAGCAATTAGCTAATTCCGTTGAATGCTTGGATCTGAAACCAAATCGATTTGACTACAAGAGATTATTATCCTCCAAATATGTCTTTAATTGTTGTGCTAAAACCTTTTCTAAGACATTGGAAAAAAATTGAAGTATGGAAATTGGCCTGTAATTTGTAGTCAGGTTAGCTGCACCTGACTTGAAAATGGGGGGAAATTAGACATATATTTAGTAATCTTAGAAAACATTTATTGACTAAGTCTACCAATTTGCTGTATTTAAAGCTTAATGTATATCAGTGCTCTGTGAAAAAAATAGATGCTTGCTCTTTTACTGTCTGTATGGGGTTGGGGCTTAAGCTGCCAATACTGCACAGCGGAAAGTCAAAAGCTTATACAGCAGCAGCTGTCCTTGAGGGGCTATCTTAAAGAGATTATCTGACTCCAACCTAAAAGCATTACATAATCCCAGACAATGTCAATGTGTGGCTACCTCAGACAAGAGTTGGCACATTAAAAATCCTGCTCAGCTACATATGGGGTAGATTTCCTGAAACTATTTGCTAAAGTTACACAACAATATTCAACACCATTAAATCCATACCCCTTACTCTGCATCTCTACAAGATGCACCATTATGATGGGGTGTGTGTGGTAGGCATAAAGTGAGCAGCACGGTTTACCAATATGACACACAAAACAAGGCGTCTGATGAATAAATATAGGTACTCACAGTCTGGCCTGTAGCCTGAACTCCTTGGGGTTCTCTTCACTAGCAGGCTGAATTGTCGGAACATATAATGAAACAAAAAGAAAAATTGGGCCAAATACATATATAAGAGAATTGGTTAGACATGAACATGAGAAGAAGATATTGGAACCATGATCCCGTTAACACTATGTCTGGAAACAGACAGACGGCAATGGTGGTCCTGCAGAGCACCTTGTCTAATCAAACAGCATAGCAGGGACTCAGTCTGACAGCTGGGTTATGATGCTCGTTTTACCTGCATGAAAGTGAGCGTACAACTGATCACCTGGGGGTCATTTCATGGGACTTAGCAGGACTTATTAAAACTTTGTTCAACAAGACTGAATTCTTATTTGCAATGATATCGTCTCAATAGGCACCTTGAGGGGCCAGGGGTTAACACAAGTACAAAATACAATAAAATAAGAGGCCAGGACATATACCACGAATACATGAGATAACACTCAGCATAATAATAGAGAGTATACGAAGAGGGGACATGCAGCGACAATACTATCTGGCTAGGCATTCATGGCTGGTAATAAACTCCCTCATTTCATTTTTAACATGTGCCTGCACATTGTTTTTAATGACAATAAAAATTTAATTGAAATTATTACACAGAAACACCAAAACATAGCAGGGACTGGAGTACAGCTCAAAAACGTAAAGCAAAAAGCGACAAACACACAAGGCACAGAAACATAATTCTGTTATGATTACTCTAGCACAGCAGGGATATCAACCTAGCTGAGCGGAGGATATAGTATATTCCCTGCACAATAAATCCAAAACCCCTCAAATTCACGCACAGAGCGGCAACAGACACTTGCATTAATTGTAAACCATTACAGGAGTCAAAGGAATCCCTTGCACATATAAGAGAGCGATGGCATCGACCTCTACAGTGCAGTTAATGGTATGGCAGATTAATTCTTTAAGCTGCTCACTCACTCAAATAACATCTCTAGTACAGTGCTTAAGAGGAGAGTGTCCATTAGCCGAGAGGACGGACTGTTGTCTGCACCGTCTCCACTGACAGACGCACATCGTCCATTAAGGCCGTTAAGATGGAGCTCTACTTTTCCCAACGTCCCTAGACTGCAAAACGGCATGTAATGGCACTCACCTTACAACTTTAACCATCTTGGGACTGCAGTCGTTTAGCAGAGAAAGCAGTGTCTGCATTGTCCTCCCCGTCTCCACGATATCCTGCAAGACCACACATACAGAAAAAAAAACTGCGGCACCACACCAAAAATTAAAAAAAGACAGATCACATTATATATAATGGACAGAGTTAGCAGTAAGGTGTGGGAGGATGCACCGAATACAACAGTTCTTTAGAAATCAGTTTGATCTCTACCATTCTTGTACATTTGGGACCTTGGTCTGTTATGGAAAAGAATGTGAAAAAAGGAATGGATAACAGGGCGGGTCATGATCAGGTGCCAACATGAATCTGAAGGAAATCCTAACATGGGGGGGTGTCTAAATTATGTTTTTTATGAGGAATTTAAATGAGCTTATTTTTTTGGATAAATAGATGGAAAACATTTACACAGAACTAAAGACAAACAATTTTTTTAAATATAAAAAAATCTTACCTCAACTATCAAAACATTCTGCATAAAAATAAAATGAAAAAGTTGTTCAGACAGAGAGATTTTCAAGCAGTTTTATTTACAGTTTACAGCCCAACATAACTCTAGCACTTAATCATAAATGGAAAATGCCGTATGTCCATAAACAACACTAACCTTTCCCTTTAGGCTGGATAGTTCATCCCCTCCAATGACTTTGACATTGTTTGTGGACTTGTCATCCTGGGGAATGCAAAGAGGGGGGAACATGCACCCATCAGTGTGCTTGCACCCATGGATCAGATTTGACTTGTTTGCACTATACCGATATCACAAATGAACCCTACAAGTACATATACTGATCAGCCAAAACATTAAAACCACCTGCCTAATACTGTGAAGGTCCCCTTCACACCGCCAAAACAGCTCTGACCCATTGAGGCATGGGCTCCACAAGACCTCTGAAGGTGTCCTCTGGTATCTGGGACCAGGATGTTAGCAGCAGATCCTTTAAATCCTGTAAGTGGCAAGGTGGGGCCTCCATGGATTGGACTTGTTTTTCCAGCACATCCCACAGATGCTCGGTCGCACTGAGATCTGGGATATTTGGAAGCCAAGACAACACCTTGAACTCCTTGTCATGTTCCTCAAACCATTCCTGAGCAATTTTTACAGTGTGGCAGGGGGCATTATCCTGCTGAAAGAGGCCACTGCCATCAGGCAACACCATTGCCATGAAGGGTGTACCTGGTCCGCAACGATGTTTAGTTAGGTGGTACATATTAAAGTACCATACACATGAATGCCAGGACCCAAGGTTTCCCAGCAGAACATTGCCCAGAGTATCTTCCCTTCTTCCCATAGTGCCTCCTGGTGCCATCTCTTCCCCAGGTAAACTACACAACGCCCCTGGTCGTCCCCATGACGTAAAAGAAAATGTGATTAATCAGACCAGGCAACCTTCTTCCACTGCTCCATGTCCAGCTCTGATGCTCACATGCCCATTGTAGGTGCTTTCAGCGGT
The DNA here is from genome assembly GCF_029633865.1 of Lampris incognitus. Classification (NCBI taxonomy): domain Eukaryota; kingdom Metazoa; phylum Chordata; class Actinopteri; order Lampriformes; family Lampridae; genus Lampris; species Lampris incognitus. The sequence continues at coordinate 67,583,353 of NC_079216.1, forward strand.
GGACAGGGGTCATCATGGGCACGCTGACCGGTCAGCGGCTACGCAGCCTCATACACATCAAGCTGTGATGCACTGTGTTTCCTAACACCTGTCTATCATAGCCAGCGTTAACTTTCTCAGCAATTTCAGCTACAGTAGCTCTTCAGTGGGCTCGGACCAGATGGGCTAGCCTTCACTCCCCACGTGCATCAATGAGCCCTGGGCACCCATGACCCTGTCGCCGGTTCCCCAGTTGTCGTTCCTTGGACCGCTTTTGGTAGGTGCTGACCAGTGCAATGCAGTGGTCTGTAGAGGTGCACATACAGAGGTGCATTGCATACCAGGAACACACCACAAAACCTGCCGTTTTGGAGACACACTGACCCAGTCGTCTAGCCATCACAATTTGGCCCTTGTCAGAGTCACTCAGATCCTTACACTTGCCCATTTTTCCTGCTTCCGACCCATCAACTGCATGAACTGACTGTCCACTTGCTGCCTGATATATCCCACCCCTTGACAGGTGCCACTGTAACGAGATAATCAATATTATTCACTTACCCGTCAGTGGTTTTAATGTTTTGGCTGATCAGTGTACACAACACAAAGTTGGTGCTGTGATACTCCCCAGTTATTCAACAAGATTTTTCTGTCATATGTCACCACACCAGTTGTATACAATTTACATCAACACAAGCTGGAAATGAAGTGAAAAGGCCTGCTCACATAGTAGCTCTTGAGCCTAATGAAATCCACCGTCAACGGGACTGATTCATCGCTGTTCCGGTTTAGTGCCTTGATGTAGTCCAGCAGGTCCGCAAAGAACTTGTAGCCTCCTTTGAGAACACATAGAGCAACAATGTGGTGTCCCCCCATATCACGGATAATATCACGGGCCAGACGTTCTGTCCTGGATGGGACAGACAGAAAGGAGAGGTTGAGAGAGAGGCACGATGAAACACAATTAGGTTTACACAACCCACACGATACAACCCATGAAGAGATCCTCAACATAATTTAACATAATGCTTTAAACACAACGAACAATTAATTATGCATTTCATTGCAAATGCAGTTCAAGCCCCAACCTCATTTTATGCAAACTACATAACATAAATAACAAACAACAGGAGCTACACCGTCGTTTGTGAGTCACATAAACAAAAATAAAAAGGGTTGAAGAGACAACCGGACCCACAAAGATCCGAGGTGGAAATATCAGGTTTCTCCATGGACTTGGCATTGGTGGGTGACTGGTGTCGGCTGTTTTTACCTGTCCATGATCAGGCCGTGGGGGATGATGACCCTGTCCAGATCGTTCTCATAATGCCTGGGGACACAGAAAAGGTCCAACTCGTGGCCTTTCTCGTCATCGGCAATCTGGGACAGAAAGGCATTCCTTCAACTCCGCACAAACGTTCGGCACCGACAGAAAACGTGCACCTTTTAGAGACGGTGAGGTAACCCCACCCTGGCCCAGGGGGGTGGTGGGCAGTCTTATCCACACAGGGTCTTTGTTCCAACCGAGCAGGTCCGCCCCTGACTGCGTCTCCTAGTCAAGTTCCTCAGCCCAGGCTGCTGGTTGACTAGTAGGGTCAGGTGTGTAACTGCTTGGTTGGAACCACAACCTTCACCCACACCGGCCCTGTCTGGACGAGACTGCCCACCCCTGGCCCAGCACCACCCCTGGCCCACTGCCCACCCCTGGTCCAGCACCACCCCTGGTCCACTGCCCACCCCTGGTCCAGCACCACCCCTGGTCCACTGCCCACCCCTGGTCCACTGCCCACCCCTGGCCCAGCACCACCCCTGACCCAGCACCACCGAGCATCTCGACCACCTGTTCAGTAACGTGCCAGCGTGAACGAATACACCTGAACGCAATTACATGTGCGTTCAGCCCGCCGCAGCCCAAATGCGCAGTGCCGGAACCACACCCTGCCGGCCGAACTAGTTGACGGAACCGAAAGGCGGATCCGCCGGTCGGAGAGCCTGAGGCAGACGGCGAGGAAGCTACCGTTTAATCCAGACCGCCATTCTTACCTGGAGGAAGGAGGCCATGCTAGCGTGTGGTCCGTTCACTCACGCCGAGATGTGAGGAGTCATGTCCCCGCGGCCTCAGCGACGAGCAGACGTGCGCCGGCGGCCCTTCACGCCGATGTGTCCCCTTGACGACCGACTTCTTCGTGGGCGACGAGCGTCGAGGCGATCTCTCGCTCTCTGTCGCTGCGGGGGTTTAAACGGTGACGTCACAATCCAGTTTACCCTCCCAATAATCTGGTTGAGCGGACGGACGGGACGCAGCCTGCAGGAGCGCAAGCGGCAGCCGCGGTACCGTCGGTACCGGTGCCCAGCAGCAGCAGCAGCAGAAGAAGAAGAAGTGTGACGCAGCTTTTCAAAGAAGCAAGTTTACAGAAGCTTCGAGTAGCTTATGGCGACGCTATGAGATAAGAATACTGCTAGATAGTGTGTGTGTGTGGCTGCAGGAGGCTGCAGGAGGCTGCAGGAGGCTGCAGGAGGCTGCAGGAGGCTGCAGGAGGCTGCAGGAGGCTGCAGGAGGCTGCAGGAGGCTGCAGGAGGCTGTGCCACACGGTACCAGTCCCGGCAGCGGGACCCCTGGTAGAGCTGCAGCCTCCTTATAAGACACCGACTTGTTCGTCTGTGTCGTTTTATTGTGTTTACTGTGTCTTGTCTGGGGGTTGTCTCCGTCTGTTATGGACCCCTCGATCACGGCGGTGCTGCTGGGTCAGGTTCGGCTGCTCCTCGCCCAGAACGTCTCCATCTCCAGTGTGTAGTTCTGTCAGGCTTTCAGAGTGAATTCACTTTTACTGAGACGAGCCCAACGACGCTGGGGTAGGCTGCAGCATCCCCGGCCGCGACCCGGACAGCAGGATAAGCGGCTTGGATGATGGATGATGGACGGCTGGATGGGTGATGGATGGCTGGATGGATGATGGATGGATGAGATGCCCATATTTCATCCTTTTTCCATTCAGATAAAGTTCTTACAACATACCACCATAGTTGAGGCAGGCAACCCGAAAAACCTTTAATATAATCCCAATTTAATGTGATTGAGAAACATTTTCTCCAACTTACAAAATAGCAAAACAAGGTGTTTTACAACACCGGGAGCAAACTGCGAAAACAGAATATACATGTTCTTTCAGTAAAGAACACAAATGACAGAAACACCATCTCGTCCTCCGTACGACATCGAAAGTCTCGAGTGCCTGTTCAGACTGCAAGGCCAAATCTCAAGTGACACCACCCTCCATATAGAGCCCTACTTTTAGCATGAGACCCATTTAATAAACTGTACTCAGGACTAAATTGGAGCACCATCAGCATGAAGAAGGTATGATTTGAGTGACAGTCTAGCACATTGGTGCCCAACCCTGCTCCTGGAGTGCTACCATCCTGCCGTTTTTCACCCCGACCCTGATTTAACACACCTGATTCTACTAACTAGCTACTGACCAAGACTTTGATTAATTGACTCAGACGTGTTAAATCAGGGCTGCAGTGAAAACCGGCAGGGTTGGGCACCACTGGTAGCAGAAAACACTTATTTCTTCTTCTTCTCATCTTTCTTGGTGACATCCCCTTTTTCCTTCTCCTTGTTTTTCTCCTCCTTCTTCTCCTTATCATCTTTCTTCTCTTTCTTGCCTTCTTCCTTCTCCTGTCCCTCCTTCCTCTCTGCATCTCGGTTGGAAATCTTGTTGTTGATCAGGTTGTGCAGAGCCACTACTGAGCGGATGAGAGAGGCCAGGTAAACAACCAGCATCTGGTCATTGGTCTTCAGGTAGAAGGCTTTAGTGAACTCCTGCAATGAAAACATTACAACTTTGCATCAAGAAAACGCAACTCCTTTCACAAATATAATTCTTGAAAACAATAGGAGGACCTGACGGGTAAAAATGTAATATAAGGCAAACCTATCCCTGTTATAGACAGTGGTGCCCAAACTTTTCAAGCAACTTTTTTAACATGGCGGTTTTAGTGTCATTTGGAAGGCAGGGTGATTCAGGAGTGGCCCAGTTGGTCAATGAGGCACACAGTTCATCTCTCAATTAACCTCTTATATACAGACCTGTCTGACATACAGGCAGATGAACTACTCTGTGAGCATATCCTGAAAAACTACTGAACCTACTGAGCCCACAAGTTTGATGCAAATTTTGCCAAAATGTGGGTTTGTTTCTGTTAAGGTGCCAATACACGGCTCATACTGCCGTGGTGTGTAATATCAGCTTTACACGGTAAACAAATCACAATGTTACTGGTTTTCTGTTTACAGTGTTCCTACATCTTAGGGAGAGACAGGAAGGGTTTGGTTTCCCTGAAATGACAAGGTGCAATTGATAACAAATATGCAAACCATCAAATTCACACTGTCAACGACTGAGTGATCACTGCAAGGACTCAATCCCCCTTAAAGGGAAACGATCCGGATGGATGGATGGTTAGATAGAAGGGATAACACTCCATTTGCAGCCATTACACACTGCAGTTTTCTGTGTCTATGAAATACTACCGAAATTGTGTTCTTTGGCGTGATACTGTCAGATAATCTGTGAATGTGAAAACTAACTTCCTGATTTGTCAATAGGCTGCACTGTATAAGAAAATGTGAACATCAAGGCTACATACAGCTGTATAAAGACATGTGAATAACAATGCTACATATAGCTGCACGATGTAGCATTGTAGATGCATTAGTAAATGCATCTACAGGAAAACCAGGAAGTTATCACATTCAAGGATTGTCCACAAGTCATCTTTCTGTGCAATGTCAACAGCGTAACAGAGACGCAAGCCTGCTCAGGATTATGGCTGCTGATGGGGTGCCATGCTTGCTATACACACTGATAAAATCATGATTGTTTCCATTTTAACTTGGGGGGGGGGGGGGTAAGCAATCCTGAGGAGAAGTTAGTAGGAGCTAGCTATGTTCTGAATACATACTGCAAAAGAATCGGCCCCCTCACTAACAGTCTCATGGGGTGTAAACTGATTGACAGTAAGTAGAGACCAATGAAGACGCTGGCTTGCAAAGAACTCTCTTGCTATGCTGATAAGGAGTGGGTACAGAGAAGATTTTCTAAGGGAGGAGAGAGCAAGAGATGTCAAAAATGGCGCCAGAGTTGGAGAGCAAAACTATAAATGACAATGAGGACATGAGAAGGTTTGAAAGTGAGAAGACTACATCAAATTGCTCAAGCGATTCTATTCAGTCAGTGAGATCAGAGGAGACGTATCTCGTTGAAATTATAGCTGTGACAAGAGAAGATGGGATTTTCAAGGACCCACATGAGGTCGGCAAGTTTGTAGGGGAAAAATTTGGAGAAGAATGATCGATCAGTATAACTAGAAGTGGGATGGTTATCACTGATTGTATCTCAGAGAGACAGAGTCCTTAAAATCAAGGTATTTAGAAGTGATCTCTGTGTGACTTGCTTCCCACTTAGATCAAAAGCAAGGATGAAGGCAGCGATGAGTGGCATGCCACTGTCAGTAAAGGCTGAGTCATTTTGGGATGTTGCAGGTGTGTGTGAGGCAAGAAGAATGACTGGATTCCTTGAAGGGGAGAAGGAGGACAGTAAGTCTGTGTGTTTTGACTTTTGAAAGGGAACTGCCGTAAAGAATGTATCTTGATTATGTGAGTTACAGGGTGAGGCCATATGAGAGCTCCTCTCAAGATGTTTTGGATGTCAAGAATATGGACATATTGCTGCAATATGTAATGGAGTCAGAAGACGTGGGAGATGTGGGAAGGATAACTACAATGTTGATGATTGTGAAGTTGAGAAAGCGCAAAGTGCCTACACTGCAAGGGAAATCATGATATGGGGTCAGCACAGTGTCCAAAAAGAATGAAGAAAGAGTAAGTGAATAAGATGAGTGCAGAAACGGGATTGTCGTATGCTGAAGCTGCTAAGAGAATGGAGAGAAATGATGAGACAGTGGAAGTGCAAAAAGAACTGCAGAAGAAAAGGAATGCAGCTGACCAGAATATATCTGCATGGACAAGAAAAGATTTTTGGCATTCACTGCCATAGTCATAAATTGCGCTGCTGGAATAAAGGGGAAGTTGGAGAGACTCAAGATGGTGCTGGATGCTGCCAGGAGATATTTGAATGTTTTTGACATAGTTGGAGAAGTTCTAAATGTTCAAGGCTCAGTGTTTTTGGTTTTTATTTTTCAAAGTCATCCGGCATGCCGAATTTTGCCACAAGAGGACACTGTTACATAACCTCACACGAACAGGAACAACTTTTGGATCCATGGAAACATAAAATCCGGGTGAAAATCAGTTTAAAAATCTGGGTATTTTTCGGTGAAAATCGGCAAAAACTGAAAACGCTGAGCCTTGTAGATGTTACACTGTGGGAAGGATCTGCATTAACTCAGGCTGGGTCTGGGTTATAGTATGGACAACGTCGTGAATGGGATCACTTTGGGTGTACAATGGAAATAATCAGTACTGTGAAGTTCTTACATTTCAGTAGGTGGCGGTAATGCAATATTTTGGAGACCAACCACCAATAAAAACCAAGAAGAAGAAAATGCTGCGTGTTTACAGTGCCTAGGTTGGCCACAGAGACAAGATTTTTTTTTTCTCAGTGCATCTACTCATTTGATAGCTGTCGGGCTCTAGAAAGAGTTTGACCAAACATTACAAAAAGTGTTCCAAATTGAAATCGCCAACAGCGACTTTAATATTAATACAATCAATAGATTCAAGGGGTCCTGGCAGCTCAATCAATTAAAGCGCATAGCATGTTGGCTCACGGGTACCTGCAATGTCCTGCATTTAAATCAATCCTAGAACCTTTATTGAATGTCTTCTCCTGGCTCTATACCTTATCTTTCCTGTCACTCTCCACTTCACTCTCAAACAACGGCAAAAGTTGCCCAAAAATTAATCTAAGCAAAATAAATAAAAAATAGATGAAGCAAGATATCTTACCACTTAACAAATCATATTTGGCCCTGCTACTTTGGTTGGTTTAAGAATAGGTGACTCCTTTTATTGAAATAAAGCAAAATCTTTATTGCAAGACACCCATTTCCAAACAGGGCTTGTATGTCACAGAAACATGAAAACAGCTTACCAGCAGATTTACATCTGGAAGTAGGTTGAAGACATCCTGCAGTTGGTAAATGATCTGGTGGTTGATGGGCAGTTTACCTGCTGCCACTCTCTCCAGGTAGGACCGAATGTCCAGTAGCTTAGAGTTGAGTCCCTTCAGGCCATGGACCTGGTTAGTGATGCGCTGGGACAGAGTGCCTACTGTTGTGTCCTTGATGTCTCTGTGGAATGCATCCCATAAATGAGAAGGGTGTGACTAAGCCTGTATGTATGTAACTATGTATATATGCATGTGTGCATCTTGTGCCAGAACTGCACAAATGTGGCTAAAATTATGATAAAGACTATCAGTTACATGCTGTCTCAATAACCTCGGGACCAAAATGGTTTCACTCGACTTTGTGCACTTCCAGCCAAAATTAATTTCTAACTACAGCAGACACTGCCTATGAAACACCATTTTAACAATGTCAATAGCCTATTCTTCTATTATCGGTTGCAGAAATTAAGTCTCATTGATGACATAATTGTGAAGCACAAGTTCAATAATAATAATAAGTCAATCTTATATAGCGTTCTTCTAACACTCAAAGTCGCTTTACAATAAACGGGGTGAAACAAGACAACAGTGAGAGTGGGCTTGGGTTTGTTTCCCCTGAGAGAGGAGGATGGTTGTGTACCTGAGAAGGTGTTCTACTCCAACTTCCTCTGCTTCCTCAGCTCCAATCTCACTGGTGACGTGTTCAAATGTCTTGGATGTTGGAGTTCCATCCTGAATAGATACATTAACATCCACCACAAATACAAAATAACAATTAGAAATTTTCATAATAATCTCTGGCAATATTTGGGGAGTGGCATTTTTTGTTAAGACCTGTTAGGTTATTACTTCAGATGTAAAATAACAATGACTATTCAACTTCTGAGTACAGGTTGTCAAATAATGAGAGTATTCTTTAGTGGCATCAGCCAAAGACTGAAAGAACTTCGGCCCAGTTGGCACACTGATCACACAGTGTGTCATAGTATTTGCACAGATTAAGATTCGTCCGAACCTTACTGGTGGACTCGTCTTAATTCTCAGAAATTTTTTCTTCTTCCCTTTTTCTCCCCAATTGCATCCAGCCAATTACCCCACTCTTCCAAGCCATCCCGATCGCTGCTCCACCCCCTCTGCTGATCCGGGGAGGGCTGCAGACTACCACATGCCTCCACCGATACATGTGGAGTCGCCAGCTGCTTCTTCTCCCCTGACAGTGAAGCATTTAGCCAGGGGGACGTAACGCGTGGGAGGATCACGCTATTCTCCCCAGTTCCCCCTCTCCCCTGAACAGGCGGCCCGACCGACCAAGGGAAACGCTAGTGCAGCGACCAGGACACACACCCACATCCAGCTTCCCACCCACACACACACACACACACACACACACACACACACACGGCCAATTGTGTCTGTAGGGACGACCGACTAAAGCTGGCGGTAACATGGGGTTGGTAGGCAACAGAATAGACTGCCACGCTACCCGGACGCCCCATTCTCAGAGATATTCTAAAGTAAATGATTGTCAAAAAACAAGATGGCAACCTGCTAAGATCTACAAGTTAGTGTCCAAATAGAATTTAACTGTCAGGTGTGTTATAAGAAACAGACCAGGAATATGGTCATGGTCCATATGTCCAAAGACTGGAATCACCCTAACTGAAAACTTGCAAAGATCACCACCCTGAAACATTTCACAAAAGATACAATTGTACTCACTACTGGCCAATATTTAATTTGGCCATTTTGGCACTGAGAAATGGAGTGGGGTGTTTTGGCTTTTATATTGACAAAACTGAAGTTTATGGAGACTTGTTCATTGACTTATTACATTTTCAGTGTAATTGGTGGGCAGAAGCAAACAACTGCAGAAATGATCTTCTCCAGTAGAAATACTCTTGGAGTCCAGTGCATGATGAATTAAATCTATAATAAGTTACAGAATGCCAATTATATTTGCACTATCCCTGGTTCACCTACATCATGTATTTCCTCCACTGAGATGTATGCTTCTGTGGGTAAGCCAAGATCTTTGGGCTTCACATCAATGATGACTAACACCTGGCAGAATACAAAAATAAAAGAGGGGAGGTGTTATTCAACAAGAGAATGTGTGTGAATAGTGAGGCGTGATTAAGACACATCGAACTGAATGTTATGCTGAGAAAATTGCTAACAGAAAACAAGCTACATACTGAATTTGTGCAGTATTGTTTGACGAGTTCATTGATGGCGATGTCATTCTTATGCAGTTTTGGTCCTGTGTGGTACCATCCAACAATTCTCTCTCTGGCTGAAATGTAGTATTAATAAATAAACATATCAGGACACTACAATATAGCAACATTTTAGTTGATTCCAATGAAAGGCGTAGATGTAGGCCGTGGATTACCATTAACTTTCTTGAACATGCCATACATGTTCTCCAGGTAGTCATGGTCCAAGAACCACACCGAGTCATCCTTATCATCTTCGTCAAATGGCACTAGTGTAGAGCAGTGTTATTAACAATAACAAGTTTGACTGGGGATTTGTCTGAGAAAGTGTAATGAGACTATCTTGCTTGCAGGTTTTAATTAATGTTTACAGTCACAGCTAAAACACAGTCTCAAAAAAGTACTCACCAGCAAAACTATTTGAAACATCAAGAATTTTTTTCTGCCAAGACCCAAGTAGAACACCAACCACTCGTTTCTGGTTGCCAACTTTCCCTATTCTGTGAGGTTGAAGAGCCAAATGAATGGAGAAAAAAAAACAAGGAAAGTATCATTAGCTAGTTATTGGATGCTAACCTCTTGACATTTTCTTTGTATCACTCTCGGCAAATCAACGTGAGACGTTATATCTCCAGTATGAATGTAATAACTCAACAACTAATTAATCCAGGTGGAACATCACAGAGTGGTGCGTCCTACTTTAAACTAACGTCAGGTCGTCAATAAGCTAAATCAAGTTAGCATGCTAACTAGCCAGGTTGCAGTAGTCCAGCTGACAGCTAACATTACATCCCAACGGGGTTCTGACTCAGCACGGCTAGCGTTAGCTTAGCACCACATCGAGCTAGTCAGCAGCGTTAGCACGCGTGCTAACTCTAATATAAATCTAGACATAGCTAACCACTAGTATCCTACCAATTAATTATTATCATGGGTTCTTTACCTGTTAAAATGGTCCACCACGCTTAGTAACACGAGCGGATGTACAACCACATTTTCTACTGCTAACTCCGGCATTCTTGCGGCGAGGGTAAACAGCGAACAGCCAACACAACGACGGCGACACTTGATTTCCGCTCACGGCAACGTAACTTCCGTTTCTCTTGGCAACGCAGAAACGCACGCGAACGGCGTCGTCAGACAGCTGGCCGCACTCCTGGCAGAATGGTAGGAAACAAGTTATCATGACGCTGTCGTGTCAGGTGGCTGTAATTATAATCAGAAGCGCCTCCTTTAATTGAATTTTAATAGGCCTTTTGTATGTGTATCAGTCTGTTTCTCAGCCAACTCAGGAAAACATGAGAAACTGTACTGAAACCTGTGACCTGCCGAACCAATATCTTAGAGATGCAGTCACTGTTGTGTTGGTTGCTTTAGCTAGTTGCGTTAGCTAGTTGCGTTAGCCCCTTTTTATGGTGTTTATTATGTAAAATGTGATAAGCACACGTATTCTGCTCTGTCCCTCAGGTTGAAGCCGAGGAAACGTTGAAGAGGATCAAGACACACAGGGGTGTGATTGGCACTATAGTTGTTAATGCAGAGGGTATGTCATTAATCAGACAACCTAGATAGTGTGGTCTTCCTTCTCTTTATTAGGCCTCTCCATTCTACTTTGTACCACTGGGGAGTTGCACTTAATTTCGTTGTACAGCTATGCAATGACAGATAAAGGCATTCACTCACTCACTCACTCACTCACTCACTTATTCACTTATTCATTCATTCATGCCTAGCATACAACTGAATTGCACTTTGAATAATTTTGTCCCCCTGATGTGTGATAGATGTTTTGGTACACTGCCTGCCTGACTGTAAAGCTGGTACAATAACGTTATTATTGCCTTTAGGTATTCCAATAAGAACTACCTTTGACAATTCCACAACTGTTCAGTATGCAGGACTGCTGCAGCAGCTCACCATGAAAGCCAGGAGCACGATTCGAGACATTGACCCTCAGAATGACCTCACATTTCTCCGCATTCGTTCCAGGAAACATGAGATCATGGTAGCACCAGGTAAGGGTAGCGCAGGTCTTGGCATCATAGACATCACTGACTTCACGACAATCATGAGCAAAATCGTTTAATACTTTGATTAGTAAAGGTGTTAATTATAGTCGCTAAACGCCTTTCTGCTTTTGTTTCCCTGTTCTCCAGAAAACGAGTTTCTGCTGATAGTCATCCAGAACCCAAGTGAATAGCCTTCAGCCATGCTCATGAGAGTCAGGCTTTGGTTTGTCACATGGTGAACTTTGCTTCTTTTTTTAAGCAAAAGGACCTTTAGGGAGCTTTTTAGTAGTGTTTGATTTGTTTATTGTCAATTCCATTTTTGTGACTTTTTTTTTTACTTGGCATAAGGTTTTGTTTGTTCTAGTTTTGTGCATGTCTTCCCTCCTATGTCTCTGTGTTGATATTCAATATAATTCCTTATTTTTCATATAGGAGACACAATCATTAATTGGTAATGGCACAATGCCACCATGGCAATGATTGTGCCTTTAACACTAGTAATGTATTTAATAAAGCAACATATATATCCTACCTATATATCTGACAATTTTTTTGTGCTGAACTCTTTTTCTAAACACAAAATACATTCCCTGACTGTTTTTCCAAGAAATGTGGTATCCAAACTTTGGGAGCGAACCTGCGCAGAGCTGCTACGTGACATGGCAGTGTGTGATTCAGAAACCAAACAATGAGAAGCAGAGAAAAAAAGCAATAGGTTTACTTACACTAAGGACATTGAAGGGTGCTTCTTTTCAGGTTTTACAACTAATCTATTTTGGGTTTTACAACTCAAGGACCATGACAACAAGATACTACTGCAGTTTTTGAAGACATTATCATCTCAGGTGAAAATGGAATAGATGATCTGTCTCTTGTTTCTCTCAGATGAGCACATGTGAAAGATTGTTGAAAACTGGCTAAAAACTAGTGACCATTTGAGATTTATTAGAATGTCCATTGGCTAATAATGTAGTTCTACGCTATTATCTCTGACAGGTCTTGTGTGTGTGTGTGTGTGTGTCCGTGGCTAATCTCAGAAACTAAAAGTAAATGCGAAGTCGATCATATTTCGCAAGCCAGCAAATCATTCACTGCTGATCTCAGCACCGGAGAACTGGAGGAACACTGGACGAACCAAAAATAATTCCCCTTATTCACCTCGCCGCCACGCAGAAGTGCTATAGTCTCTAAAGTTGAAACTCTGCCATAAAAACAGAATTTTAAGAGTAGGATTAAGAAGAGTCACAGCTGGAATTCATCTCAGTAGCTACAATAGAACATTTCCCATGGCTGAGCTTGGTTTCCCTACTGTTGTTTTATTGCTTTAGAATGAGTGAGTCAACCAGCAGAGCAGCCATCCACCTTCATTCATTTCCTATCATGAAAACCGTGACAGTTAAACACATTTGAAGTCTTTTAATAAAGGCTTTGAAATGATGACAGCCTGGTCTCTGTCATTTTATATTAGAGTTGGTCGTGTGAGGGTCCGCCTAGGAGGCTGCACATCCAAAGACTGACAGGTAGACGTTTGTACTGGGTAGATTTTTCAGCTTTAGCACTGCATATTAAAAACTTCTTTCCCCATATTTCCTGTTCAATCAACTTGGGCGCTGCACAAAAGTCTTATAATGAAAGGGAAAACACTGGGTTTTCTGTCTGTGTGGGCATGTACGGAGATGGGGAGATGCAGTACGTCTGGAGGAGATCTCCTCTAGTTGTTCAATCTTTCTATTTACAGAATTTGTCCACACCGATCTTCCTTACATCTACGTAGAAGCAGCCGGTCTCAAGCACCGAGTTAGAGCAGAAAGAAGGACCCTGAGCTGGCCGGTGCTAACAGCATAGCGGGTACACAGATGCTGCACCAGAGTTGAGACCAGATGGGGTTTAGAAATGCGGTGTGGATAGGAACACAAAAGCAGGGTTCATCAGAGGGACGCTGGACCCTGGCAGACAGAAGCTTCTACAGTTAGGGGGAAGTAGAGTTCAGGAAGTGGCTTAGTGAGAGGCAAAACAGCCCAGACTCTTTGGACTGTGGACTGATGGGAGTCTGTGCTGAATGGCTTGCTACACCTTGTTCTCAGTGCAAAAATTAATCTGCTATAACAGTGAGATTGTGTTCCAAAAACTATTTCTGGTGATTTTTCTTATTGGTACAGCACAGAGACACAACACCTGAGCTTTTTTCAGGAATTCTTCGCTAACCTAACAGGATATCATTATCATACACAAATGCTACTACTGCTGCTTAAAAAATGACTCCTGTGCAAATACAAACTCTTACCTTGAATATTACAAATTTACTGGGAATCCGAGAGAGGAGGTGAGGTATTGTATGAGGAAGTCAGGAGCTGCAGAGAAGTATGTAGGAGTGGTGCAGGATATGTATGAGGGCAGTGTGACAGGTGTGAGGTGTGTGGTTGGAATGACAGATGGGGTCAAGGTGGAGGTGGGATTACATCAAGCATCAGCTCTGAGCCCTTTCTTGTTTGCAATGGTGATGGACAGGTTGACGGATGAGATCAGGCAGGAGTTTCCGTGGACGATGATGTTTGCAGATGTCATCGTGATCTGTAGTGAGAGTAGGGTGCAGGTGGAGGAGAGCCTGGAGAGGTGGAGGTATGCACTGGAGAGAAGAGGAATGAAAGTCAGTAGGAGCAAGATGGAATACCTATGCATGAATGGGAGGGAGGACAGTGGAATGGTCAGGATGCAAGGAGTAAAGATGATGAAGGCGTATGAGTTTAAATACTTGGGGTCAACTGTCCAAAGTAACGGGGAGTGCAGAAGAGAGGTGGAGAAGAGAGTGCAGGCAGGGTGGAGTAGGTGGAGAAGAGTGTCAGGAGTGATGTGTGACAGAAGGGTACCAGCAAGAGTTAAAGGGAAGGTTTACAAGATGGTTGTGAGACCAGCTATGTTGTATGGTTTGGAGACAGAGGAGGAGCTGGAGGTGGCAGAGATGAAGATGATAAGATTTTCACAGGGAGTAACAAAGAAGGACAGGATTAGGAACTATTATATTAGAAGGACAGCTCAGGTTGGACGGTTTGGAGACAAAGCAAGAGAGGCAAGATTGAGATGGTGTGGACATGTGTGGAGGAGAGATGCTGGGTATACTGGGAGAAGGATGCTGAATATGGAGCTGCCAGGGAAGAGGAGAAGAGGAAGGCCAAAGGGGAGGTTTATGGATGTGGTGAGGGAGGACATGCAGGTGGCTGGCGTGACAGAGGAAGATGCAGAGGACAGGAAGAGATGGAAACGGATGATCTGCTGTGGCGACCCCTTATGGGAGCAGCCAAAAGTAGTAGTAGTAGTAGTAGTAGAGTATGTGAACCACTGCAAGATATACACTGATGAGCCATAACATTATGACCACTCACAGGTGAACTGAATAATGCTGATCATCTCCAAACAGGGGCAAATGTCAAGGTCTGGGTAGATAAGATGGTACATGAACAATCGGATCTCATAATCACCGTGTTGGATGCAGGAGAAATGGGCAGGAGTAAACACCTGAGTGACTTTGACAAGAGCCAACTTGTTATGGCCAGACGACTGGCTCAGAGCATCTCTGAAACGGTGAGGCTTGTGTGGTGCTCCTGGTCAGCAGTGGTGAGTACCTGCTGACAGTGGTTTGAGGAGGGACAAACCACAGACCGGTGACGGGGTGTTGGGCACCCAAGGCTCATCGATGTGCAAGGGCAACGAAGGCTATCCTGTCTGGTCCGAGCTGACAGAAGGTCTACTGTGGCACAAGTCATAGAACATTTTAATGACGTTTACAGCAGGAATGTGTTACAACACACAGTGCATCACAGCTTGCTGTGTATGGGGCTGCTTAGCCGCAGACCAGTCAGAGTGCCCACGATGACCCCTATCAACCGTCCAAAGCACCTACAATGGGCGTGCGAGCATTGGGACTTGACCATGGAGCAGTGGAAGAAGGTTGCCTGGTCCGATGAGTCCCATTTTCTTTTACATCATGTGGATGGACCTGTACATGAGTGCCGTTTACCTGGGGAAGTGATGGCACTGTAGGAAGACAACAAGCCAGTGGAGGGAGTGTGATGCTCTGGGCAATGTTGTGCTGGGAAACCCTGGTTCTGGCTATTCATGTGGACATCAATGTGACACGTGCCACCTACCTAAACATCGTAACAGACCAGGTACACCCCTTCATGGCAACGGTGTTCCCTGATGGCAGTGGCCTCTTTCAGCAGGATAATGCACCCTGCCACACTGCACACATTGTTCAGGAATGGTTTGAGGAATATGATGAAGTGTTCAAGGTGTTGCCCTGGCCTCCAAATTCTCCAGATCTCAATCCGATCGAGCATCTGTGGGAGGAGATGGACTGATAAGTCCGATCAACCTCACAACTTACAGGACTTGAAGGATCTGCTGCTAATGTCTTGGTGCCAGATACCACAGGATGCCTTCAGGGGTCTTGTAGAGTCCATGTCTTGGCGGGTCGAAGCTGTTCTGGCAGCACACAGAGGACCAGCAGCATATTAGGCAGGTGATCATAATGTTTTGGCTCATCAACGTATTTATTATTATTATAATAATAATAATAATAATAATAGTAAAATCCTAATAGTTCCCTCGTAATGTACACAACAGCAAAAAAAAAATAAAGGCATTTTACAAACATTTTAATGAAAATCTCCATCAAAATGTACAGCAATAAATGTTAATAAATAGTAAATTATAATATTACACCCGAAATAATATATTACATTACATTTGATTGAGAGAAAAAGAGGGATGGTTTCACAGCATGTTGATAAAGGAGACTGGACAGATGATGCGGTGAGGAGGGATGCATGCTGACAGTGGAGGATAGCGGCTGCAGACGTCATGTCTTTGCTCCCGCCTCCACGAACATGACTCTGGGAGCATCATATTCACTGGCAAAGCAAACAATTTCATATTGAATGTTGTCCATTAGAGAGATTCATTTGATTGGCTTGACGGAGAAAAACAAACTTTTAAAAACCCCACTAAGGATGCTCGATGTGCTCAAGCACACATATATAGTGAGGCCATGTTCAACTTGCATATACTAGAGTCGTCACCTGTAAAAAGACATAGGAGGTTCCCCGCCCCTCTGTTCAGCAACGAAGGAGCCGCAGAGTAACGTACAAACACCGTAACCGAGATCACCAAGCATCGCCAACGTTTACAGGCATACCTGGGGCCACGTTATGTTGGGTCGATGGTCGTTGTAATTCAATGGGAATGAAACTGCCCATGTTCTCCCCCTCCAGTGCATCCTCCACCCCGCCCGAAACAGTTTTCAAACAACATAAAATATGTTTAGAGCCACTTCCCTGGCATCCCTCACTTACGCATAACGTTATATTCTGACCAGCAGTGTTTCAAACTAAACATATGGCTTCCCACTAACAGTACAAAAAAACAACAGAGCATACAAAATTCTTTGTAAATCACAACTGACATAAGCAATGGAAAATTTATAAGAGCCAAACAAAACTGATACCATTTCACTATTTTATAGATATTATCTTAGATGTTTCCTTCTTTTCATCTGATATTACCGAGGACACAGCCGCAGTGCAGACCGCCGGGTCTGACAACGCCAGCACTTGCCGGGTGTTGTAATGTGCTGCTGCTCAAAGGGAAGCCGAGCACCTCCTTCAGCTCCAGTTCAAATGCATCAAGTTTAAGGCCTGAGGTGTACTTTGATTCCTTCACTCATTTATCATTCTGTGTGTTAACCCAGGGACTATTGCAAAGTTAGTCTCCTTCCGCTTCAGTCCGCAGAGACCGCAGGTTTGTGCCAAGTCACTTAGTGAAACCTCTGATGAGACTGTACTGATGCAGCCTATGCAAAATGGATACGACACAATTTAAGCTGCTTAAAGCCGACAACGGCACTAAGTAGGAGGGGTTTGCATTATTTCGACAAAGATAGTATATTATCGACACAGTGTGGCTCAAATTCCAACAGCAATGAGGTGAGCATTAGAGAATCAGAATACACAGACTATGTGGTCACTATGGATTAATGTTTCCATGGCAAAGACGGATGGCCATCAATGGAAGCTGGGCTAGTCGGGTAGCGGCGCTGCTTGGCCAACAAGATGACGAGACAAGGGCTGGCTGCTTCAAGTGCTTTAAGTACAAACACAGGTCTAATTCCAGTCTCTCTTGCCCCTGTTACTGCTTTCTCACGGTGCAGGGGGGGACACCAAAGTGCAGGGGTCACCTGAGGGTGTGACCGTTGGCCTGTCCCCTGCCCAGGTAGATGCTGGGAAGCGTCAAACACCTCCTGAAGTGCTCCAGCTGCGCCTGCAGTCTCTCCCTCTCCTCTCTCACCTTCTGCTTCTGACTCACCAACTCCTGACAGATGAGAAATGGTATACACAGTTTACATCCCTACACCCCCTGGTCCTCTGCCACCCCCTGGTCCTCTGCCATGGCTTACACCACTGACAGAGGGGAATACAAACACAGAACTGATGAAGCCCTTCCCCAACAAAGAGAGAGAGATATCTGAAAAACAAAAAGCAAGGTATGAGGTATCAGCTGAGAGTCGGTCTGCCTGAGGCGCTTACCCCCATACTGAGAGAGAGCTGTTCTGCAGTCCTGCTGAGTGTGTAGTTTTGTGCTTCAAGCCTCTTGCACTGACTCTGAAGAACTTGTCTCTCTATGCAGAATTCTAAAAACACAGTAGAGAATGAAATACGGAGAGGATACATACAGACAAGTGTGTAAAAAAAACTTCTCTTGCAACAGCAATGGCTTGTCTTAGTGATATATTCTAGATATAAGCATTTCGGAATGCTGTTCCCCACTAAAAAGAGTGAACAACGGGGGAATGAGACACAGCCTTTCTAGGGGGAGAAATCCCCCGACTAGATAAGCTCAAAAGAATTCAACCAAAATGTTGCTGGAACACTTTTTAAACATTTACTTCATTTCTTTCAGTGAGCCAAAAAGAAGCAGTTTATCTTACCTTCCATGTACTCCTGGTAGGCCTCGAAGACGGCCTCGATTCCCTGCCACTTCCGAGGAGCTTCCCCCATCGCTCCCTCCTCTTCCTCTTCCTCCTCCTCCTGTCCAGACTCCTCCTCTTCTTCCTCAGACAGGTGATTCTGTGACCCTGGCGTAGCTCTCGTAGACGAAGGGGAATGGAGGTGATGGCCGTTGACATGTGTATGCCGATGCATGTGGTTGGTGTTTGTTCTTTTGAGTGCAGAATTGTTCAGAGGCAGTGAATAGTCTGCCTTCAGCTTGGCATCAGGGATGCAATTTGAGACTCCTACGAAGAGAAGAGCGTCACAAAGACAGTAAGTTGATAGTTTAGCCATTTCCAAAACATTTCATCATTAAGGATCACAGTGGTTCTCTTTCGGGCTGTCAGCAGTCATCGAGTGGCCAGATTACAAATAATCCTTGATTACAATTTGCTGCCCAAAACACGTTTTTTAACATCTCTTTGCATATCTAAACATGCCTTGGTATGTAGACTGACCACGGAGGGCAGCAAAGTGCTCAGATGATCATTACTGTTGCATGTAGATGGCACATCAGATTACACCACGGCTTGAGAAGCAGCGATGAACAAAAAGGAGAAGCAGGAGCCATAGAAAAAACTTCCAAAGTCTGGGATTATTTTCAACTAAAATGCAAAGAAAATGCAGTGGTCTGCAAGCATCGTAAAGATGTACCTGCTTACCACTCCGGCTCAACGTCCATGCTGCAGGACCTCAGCAGGAAGCATCCTGCCTACGTTTTATTTGACTGGCAACTTTCTGTACACTCGAGGTCAAGTTACACTGAGAGACGTCATGAAACACGGACAACATCAGAAAGTTAGACCAGAAATGAAAAAGCAAATCACAAAGAGGAAGATTTTACATTCCAGTAGGCGATGAGGGGGAACCAGAACGTAAACTGTAGGCCCGAGTGTTGTTACAGTGTTGTTATAAAACACTTAAAAGTACTCTCTTATTCAATTAATCCAAATAAGCGTCAGAATAACCCATAAATTACTTGATTACCCAGATACACGAGTGACAGCTCTAGTTACCAAAGAACTTTTCACTGGTTTCTGCTGTTTGTCAAGGTGTTCCCAATACCCACCACTAGGTGGCAGACGATTTCTTTTTTTTCCCTCAAGTCTACCGACTGCACGGGTCACGTTCCCAACAGAATGAGTGGCTCACCTTTGCTCTGAAGTGTGTTGTGTGTGGACGTCAGCACAGACTGGTGGAAGTGCTGAGCAAAGGCCTCTGGCGTGAATCTCTCCCAGGGCCGATTCCGTCCGTTCTGCCCCAGCTCCTTCCTCTGCGCAGAGGTGACTGTGCCATTCTGGAGGCTCTGAAGCTTTTTGGTAGGTTGACCATCCAAGAAGCCGGTCTTTTCAGGATGGGGGGCTAAAGGTGGAGGGATGCGGGGCACTGGGGTGTCAACAGGGGGCTTGAATGGGTCTGGATTGAGGTTGTTAGGGGGGTGGGCGTAGGGAGGGGAAGGACTGGGGGAATCTGGGTATTGTTGTCCATTTGACTGACATGGTAGGTGGGCTGATGAGGAGTCACCTGGAGGTAAATGTGCACAGTGCATTAGAGGGCGCGTTGTGTAACACCTGATGAAGTGTGTGTGTGTGTGTGTGTGTGTGTGTGTGTGTCTCACCGCGGGAGGGAGCAGGAGGACTGCTGCACGGAGGTAACGGGTTATATCTGAGCGTGTCTAAAGTCACAGTCTTCCTCTGTATTGCTCTCAGCAGCTCCTCTGTCCTCAGTTTATCTGCAGAGGAGGAGACAGAATGAGAACAGCTGTCATTCACCACAGAGGAAAAGGAAAAAGATGAAACGTGAGTGGTACAGGAAGCTGACAGAAAAGGGTCAGTAAAGGGATGGTAAGTAATAAGTATTTCAACCCTATGAAGGCGAGATACACCCAGACACATCTGTCAAAAATATTACCCAAATATATACCAAAATCTTTTTAGACTCAACTCATACTTTGTCTTCTTTTTAAAAAAAGATTTTTTCATGTGCCACTGTGACTGTTCAGGAAAACACACTGACACCAAAGTTTTGCTCACGCTGTTGTTTTATTCAGCGTTTTAAACTCGCGAGCACCTGCGACAAACGCTACACGGTCAGCATGCCATGTTTCTGCACGGACAGTCCACAGAGGAGCTGCAAAGTCATACAGGGCAGAGTGGGCAGTACCGCGGGGCGTGAGGGGGGCAGTAAGCAGGTCTTCTTACCTCTCCTCTGCTGCGGCGTGACGTGGGAGAGGCTGAACATGCGCAGGAAGTCTTTCTTGCCCTCCAGCTCAGGGGTGCTGTCCATCTCCTGAGAGGTGTAGGGGGTGGTGAGGGAGGGCTGAGGGGTGGGGGGCGAGGGTGCCTTCCTCTTGCCACGCGTGTCTGGCGGGGAGAGGCTGCGCTCCCTCAGCATCCTCCGTCTCTTCCTCTGCTTCTGCTCCACCAGCTCGTCGCGGTGGGCCAGCGTTGTCAGGCCAAACAAACGCAAGAACTCCACTTTCTGTGGAGATCGGGGGAAAAGTAGTGTGTTTAGTGGGTGATGGGGGGGGCTGTATGTGAATGTATGGGTGCGTCTGTCTGCCCGTGTGTGTGTACCTCAGAGGAGGTGTCCAATTTGAGTGGAGGCTGCTCTGTCACTCTCCTCAGATGGGCTTTGACCTCCTCCTCATCGCTCTCATCATATGACTCATTCTGGTCGTAGTAATAACCTGCCAATAGTGAAGGAGATCAATGACTTTACAGTATTTATGAGCACACACACACACACACACACACACACACACACACATATATATATATATATATATATATATATATACAGCGCATCCGGAAAGTATTCACACCCCTTCACTTTCCCCACATTTTGTTGTTACAGCCTTATTCCAAAATTGATTAAATTCCTTTTTTTCTCATCAATCTACACACAATACCCCATAATGACAAAGTGAAAAAGGTTTTGTAGAAATTTTCACAAATTTATTAAAAATAAAAAACTGAAATATTGCATGTACATAAGTATTCACACCCTTTACTCAGTACTTGGTTGAGGCAGCCTTGGCAGCGGTTACAGCCTCAAGTCTTCTTGGGTATGAAGCTACAAGCTTGGCACACCTATATTTGGGGTATTTCTCCCATTCTTCTCTGCAGATCCTCTCGAGCTCTGTAAGGTTAGATGGGGATATCAGTGAATGTTCTCATTCATCCAGGTCATGGTTATCCAAAGGAGTTGAATCAAGTGCAACTGGACTTGGTATATATCCGTGAAGACGTTTTGCCTCTCATCCAAGAGGCTTCCTCAGTTCGTGCCTTTCTAACTAGACCAAGCTAGTCTGACTGGCTGCTGATGAGACTCAGAATTTATCCTCTTGGAGTCGTTGTCAGAGCTATAGATGTCCATGGCTCTTTGTGTTCCGATGTTTACCAACGCCCGTCGCTAACAGAGCCATAGATATGAGTGGCTCTTTTGTGTACCGATGTCCAGCCGCGCCCATCGTTATCGGAGCTGTTGATTTGCATTTGTTTAGCAGCGACGGTCGTTGGAGTGTTAGTTTCGACTTCATTATTCAGTGGTCATGAGAGTCGTTGGAGCCGTTAGTGACCGACTGTTGTTCTTAGAGGCTAGGCTTGGAGGTTAGATGGGAAGCGTCGCTGCACAGCTATTTTCAGGTCTTTCCAGAGATGTTCAATGGGGTTCAAGTCTGGGCTCTGGCTGGGCCACTCAAGGACATTCACAGACTTGTCCCGGAGCCACTCCTTCATTGTCTTGGCTGTGTGCTTAGGGTCGTTGTCATGTTGAAAGGTAAACCTTCACCCCAGTCTGAGGTCCTGAGCGCTCTGGAGCAGGTTTTCATCAAGGATCTCTCTGTACTTTGCTCCATTCATCTTTCCCTCGATCCTGACTAGTCTCCCAGTTCCTGCCGCTGAAGAACATCCCCACAGCATGATGCTGCCACCACCATGCTTCACAGTAGGGACGGTATTAGTAAGGTGATGAGAGGTGCCTGGTTTCCTCCAGACGTGACGTTTGGCATTCAGGCCAAAGAGTTCAGTCTTGGTTTCATCAGACCAGAGAATCTTGTTTCTCATGGTCTGAGAGTCCTTTAGCTGCTTTCTGGCAAACTCCAAGCGGGCTGTCATGTGCCTTTTACTGAGCAGAGGCTTCCGTCTGGCCACTCTACCATAAAGGCCTGATTGGTGGAGTGCTGCAGAGATGGTTGTCCTTCTAGAAGGTTCTCCCATCTCCACAGAGGAACGCTGGAGCTCTGTCAGAGTGACCATCGGGTTCTTGGTCACCTCCCTGACCAAGGCCCTTCTCCCCCGATTGCTCAGTTTGGCTGGGCGGCCAGCTCTAGGAAGAGTCCTGGTGGATCCAAACTTCTTCCATTTACGAATGATGGAGACCACTGTGCTCTTCGGGACCTTCAAAGCTGTAGAAGTTTTTTTGTACCCTTCCCCAGATCTGTGTCTTGATACAATCCTGTCTCGGAGGTCCACAGACAATTCCTTTGACTTCATGGCTTGGTTTCTGCTCTGACATGCACTGTCAACAGTGGGACCTTATATAGACAGGTGTGTGCCTTTCCAAATCATGCCCAATCAATTGAATTTACTACAGGTGGACTCCAATCAAGATGTAGAAACATCTCAAGGATGATCAGTGGAAAAAGGATGAACCTGAGCTCAATTTTGAGTGTCACAGCAAAGGGTGTGAATTCTTATGTATATGCAATATTTCAGTTTTTTATTTTTAATAAATTTGCAAAAATTTCTACAAAACCTTTTTTTCACTTTGTCATTATGGGGTATTCTGTGTAGACTGATGGAAAAAAAAGGAATTTAATCCATTTTGGAATAAGGCTGTAACATAACAAAATGTTGGGAAAGTGAAGGGGCGTGAATATCTTTCGGATGCACTGTATATATGTATACACACACATCTCCATCCATCCATTATCCAAACCACTTATCCTGCTCTCAGGGTCGTGGGGATGCTGGAAGCTATCCCAGCAGTCATTGGGCGGCAGGCAGGGAGACGCCCTGGACAGGCCGCCAGGCCATCACACACACACACACGCACACACACACACACACACCTAGAGACAATTTAGTACAGCCAAGTCACCTGACCTACACGTCTTTGGACTGTGGGAGGAAACCCATGCAGACACGGGGACAACATGCAAACTTCACACAGAGGACGACCTGGGACCCCAGGGCTCAAACCCCAGGGCTCGAACCTAGGACCTTCTTGCTGTGAGGTGACCACGTTAACCACTGCGCCACCGTGCTGTCATAGCGTTTTTTTTTCCGGAAACCATCAATAGTGTTGTTGATAAAAGTGCTCAACAAATGAGGAGCGATATATATATTTAACTTCGTTAAAAGAAACACTCAACGGTAGGAAAAGTGCTCAACAAATGAGGAGCAAAATAGGTAACAGGCTTGTACTGTCTCATAAAGAATTTACTTGAATCACTGGATTATATATATATATATATATATATATATATATATATATATATATATATATATATATCTCCTCAGGGTCACAGCCAGGGATGCTGGTGATGATGTGTGTGCGTGTGCGTGTGCGTGTGTGTGTGTGTGAATTAAACCCAGCAGGTCAGTTAAGTTATTCATTCCTTCCTGTAGCAACTCCCACGCAATGTCTCATTAATCAGTGGAAACACCGAGACCTCCTTTCTCACCTCCCTCTCTGGCCTCCCTCCTTCTCTTCTCCTCCAGGTCCAGCTTACTGAGAAGCCAGCGGCGCTGCTGCAGGACCTCGTCATAGACCAGCATGCTATTGGCCGCCTGATCCTGCCGTTCCCTCCCTGACTCGGTGCAGGCAGTGGGGTGAGACAAAGTCACAGGGGACCTGTGATAGGGTTTGCCGCTGAGGGGCTGGTGACAGAGGTGGTGAATGGGTCTCTCCTGCTCAGCTTTGCACCAGAACCCTGACCCCGGCATGCCGGATCCCCTGGCAGAGTGGCACCTCTCTGTGCCATCTCCACGCCTCCTGCCGTTGTCCTCCGGCTTCTCTCCCCAGCTGGGCGTCCTGTCAGCTCTGGTCAGGCTTGGCGGGGGGCGGCTCGGAGGAGTGGGAGGGTTGAATCTGCGGTGGGAGTTTGTAGGGCTGTCGATGAGGGAGGCTGGATTCCAGAGAGTAGTTGGAGGGGGAGGGAGGTGAGGGGGAGCTCTTGGGGAGATTAGGGGAGGTGGGGCACCGAGGTGAGGTGCTAGGTCTCTGTTACTTGAACTGTGTTGAACTGAGTTGGTCCTGTTTGGGGAACAAAATAGAATGTAATAGAATTTCAGTTGTTGTGTTGCATTTCAATGAAATTGCCTTTCCCATCTCTGGCCAGGTAAGTGAAACTGTGCGAGGACTCTTGTGTGTGTTTTTTGTGTTTGGGGGCCGATATATCTGGTTTTCTCACCTGTGTCCGTCTCTTCTTGGCTCCACTCCTTTCCCTGGCGACCTCAGGCCTAGCTCCAGTGACCCGTCCCTCTCCAGCGCCTGCCTCCGCTGCCGCGCTACCCACACATCCTCGCCGGCTCTCTGAGCCATCATGGCAGCTGCTGGTGCCGCATGGATCCCACTGGTGGCAGGCACGTGGTGCTTCCCCAGGTGAGAGGGCACCAGGCTGGGCAGCGTGTGGGGGACGGAGCCCATGGAAGGGTGGAGACAAGGCTGCAGGGAGAGAGGCTTAGGTGCTGGAAGACCTGGGTGGTCTGACTCCTTGGGTTTATCTGAAAATAGAATCATAATGATTGTTATCAGTTAGTTGTTCTTGTCATAGACCTGACCTCTGACCTTTTATCAGTTCTGCAGCACTTTTAATACGGTGGGCCAACACCAGCCCATCTCGGGTGTGATGATGATGGTGTGTGTGTGTGTGTGTGTGTTCGTACCCTGTCTGTTTGGGGTCAGCCTCTCTCCTGGCCTGGCCCTGTCCTCTGGTGGTGCCCTCCGAGCCTGCAGCTCAGCCAGGTACTGGCTCTCCGCCGCTCGGGCCATCTGCTGCTGTCGCTCCCTCTGCCTCTCCTTCTGCCTGTCCAGCTCTCTCTCCCGCTCCCTCTCTCTCTCCTCCTCCCTCGCTCTCTCCCGCTCCAGCCCCACCTCTCGCTCCCTCTCTTTCTCTCGTTCACGTTCTTGCTCTCTCTCTCGCTGGCGGAGCTCGTTCTCCATCTGTAGCCTGTGGGGGAGGTTGACAAATTTTGCACATGCACACATAAATGTGCACGTGTGCATGCACGCACGCATGCACGCGCACACACACATACACACACACATACACACACACACACACACACACACACACACACACACACACACACAAAGGAAGGGTGAGAGATGCAACACCCAACATGAGGCAGATATTAAGCACACAGTGGTGAGACTCACACAAACCTTTCTGCTCAAACAAACACGCATGCAAACACAAATAATCTATACACAGCATGACAGAGCAAGAGCAGATGAACAGTTAATAGGTATCCACAGGGAAAGAACACACACACACACACACACACACACACACACAGACACACACACACACACACTTGCTCATGAGCGCATATGCATATGTAGTCAATAACACATCCAACCCACTGGTCTGTCACATACTCACACAATACACACCACCACACAATACACACCACCATACAATACACACCATCAGACAATACACATCACCACACAATACACACCACCAGACAGTACACACCGCCACACGATACACACCACCACACAAAACACACACATGTCCTCCACACAGCACGTCTCAGTAGAACTATATGTAGTATGTATGGTGAAGCTGAGAGGACACCTCAAGAGACCGGCAGGCAGGCAGGCAGGCAGGCAGACAGACAGACAGACAGACAGACAGACAGACAGACAGACAGACAGACAGACAGAGAGGGAGGGGGGGAGGGGGGTGGGAGGGAGAAGTAAAAGAGAGTTTGCATTTGTGTTTGTGATGATGTGTACATTTTTGTTTGCTAACAAGAATAAACATACTTACGTATATGCATGTGAGTGTGTGTGGGTGCGTGTGTGTGTGTGTGTGTGTGTGTGCGAGCAGACGGGACAGTGTGCATGATAAGTGTATAGTAGGCACTGTGGGATGTGTGCTAAAAATATCACACATTCAGCAACCTGCGTCTACCCTGTAGAGAGAGATTACACCGCCCTGCTGAGGGAAGGAGGTGTGTTGTTACACAGCAACACAAGAAGGAAGGCAAGACAGCAGTATGTTCATGTGTGTGTTACCTCTCTGCCAGCACTGTGTGGTTTAAGTCCCCAGGGTAGCGGGCTCCAGGCAGGTGCAAGTGGAGGGCAGAGGGGTGGAGGGAAGGGAATGTGCCCCCTACAGGCATGGAGTAGAACTGTGACCGTAGCGCAGAGAGACACAGCGATTCCTCCATCCTGTGAGAGAGACAGAGGGAGGGAGGGGGTCAATATAACCGCATCTGCAGAAGTCAAATTTCAATAAAGGAGCCAAATCGTACAGCTGAGACATAAAGGCAGCAGCACAGCAGGGACAGAGCAAGGGCGGCATGTGGATGACAGCAATATAGGTTAGTAACATAAGGGGGAATGTGTTTTTGGAGCTGCAGGATTACTTCCTATGTAGGTTAGTAACATAGGAGGGAGCATGTTTTTGGAGCTGCAGGATTACTTCCTATGTAGGTGAGTAACATAAGAGGGAGTATGCTTTTGGAGCTGCAAGATTACTTCCTATGTAGGTTAGTAACATAGGAGGGAGTATGCTTTTGGAGCTGCAGGATTACTTCCTATGTAGGTGAGTAACATAAGAGGGAGTATGCTTTTGGAGCTGCAGGATTACTTCTTATGTAGGTGAGTAACATAAGAGGGAGTATGCTTTTGGAGCTGCAGGATTACTTCCTATGTAGGTTAGTAACGTAGGAGGGAGTATGTTTTTGGAGTTGCAGGATTACTTCCTATGTAGGTTAGTAACAAAGGAGGGAGTATGTTTTTGGAGCTGCAGGATTACTTCCTATGTAGGTTAGTAACATAAGAGGGAGTATGCTTTTGGAGCTGCAGGATTACTTCCTATGTAAGTCCAAGAACATTGGTGGTTGGCAGGATTTTGAAAACCTGCAGTAGAGCCTGAACAGAGTCTGTTCCAAAAAAAAAAGAGCACTCCAGTCGAGTAAGACAGGGCAAATGGGTGAGAGGCTGTTTTATGGTTCCTGTTAAAGCAGTCCTGTTATCTTTGTTGAGGCGACATGGTGGTGTAGTAAAGATGGTGCTACCTTAACTCCACTTTGTGAGATGAGGAAGTGCAACTGGGCAGTATACTGATATATTGATGTTGGGATATGAAACTAGATGTCATCTGGGATTTTGGCTATTGTAATATCGTGATATGATTTAAATGTTGTCATTCCCTGTCACTGCCTCTACCTGCTATCATATCCACATTATATGACGTTTTCCATCCATCCATCCATCCGATATCCAAACCGCTTATCCTGCCCTCAGGGTCGCGGGGATGCTGGAGCCTAT
Source organism: Lampris incognitus (assembly GCF_029633865.1). Classification (NCBI taxonomy): domain Eukaryota; kingdom Metazoa; phylum Chordata; class Actinopteri; order Lampriformes; family Lampridae; genus Lampris; species Lampris incognitus. Next base: position 67,611,249 of record NC_079216.1, read on the forward strand.
CCCAGCAGTCACTGGGCGGCAGGCAGCAAGACACGCTGGACAGGCCGTCAGGTCATCACAGGGCCCCCCCCACCCCACACACACACACACACACACACAAACACACATACACACACACATTCACACCTAGGGACAATTTAGTACGGCTGATTCACCTGACCTACATGTCTTTGGACTGTGGGAGGAAACCAGAGCCCCCGGAGGAAACCCACGCACACACGGGGAGAACATGCAACACAGAGGACGACCTGGGACGACCTCCAAGGTTGGCCCACCCCGGGGCTCGAACCCTGGACCTTGTTGCTGTGAGGCAACCACGCTAACCACTGCGCCACCGTACCGCCCACATTAAGTTTTCTGGTGTGACAATATCTTATCATCAAAACATGGACACTTTACTGATATCGAGGTATTCAGTCATAAACACTGTGATATCTGATTGTGTTGAAATTGCCCCACGGGAAAGATATTGCAAGATGGGTGGCTGTACAGTGATACCTGAATGAGATAAGGGATTTTTCCCAAGAGTGCAGTGTCGTTAAGGTGGAGGCATTACCTTTGTAAGGTAAGTGGGTGGTGCAGGTAGGCAGGGTGGTAGTAAGCGGCGGCAGCAGCATGAGCAGCAGTAGCGGGGTCCAGCCCAAGGGGTAGAGAGGTCAGACGAAGGTCGTCCGAGGTGGAAAACCGTTGGAGACCTCTCAGGTACTCCTCTGGGACAGCTCCCGAGGGGACAACGGGATGCATCTGCCCAGGTAGGCTGCAGGAAGGATGCATCGCGTCATCATCTGTCTTTCTTACACCTCGTGTATATGTATTGATAAAATAATGTCCAAGTACACACACTGATGTGTGTTTGTACTTATGTGTGCACGCACACATACGGGTGTGTCAGGGAACCTTACCTAAGGCTCTGTATTCTGGGGTCTTGCATGACAGTGCTGGGGGTGAGGCCAAAGGTGTGAGCCAGTGGGTGAGGTGAGGGAATTGGGGGAGTCCCTTTATCCTGCTGGGCCTGGATGGTCTCGGCACTCGCACGCTCCCTGCTGATCCCCTGTACACCCGAGTCAGCCTGATGGTACGACAAACACACAAGGCAACACGAGAAGCAACGTTACAGGGTGTCCATGCCGTAAACTGTGTTTGAGACGGAGACCTGCATGTAATCAGGGGACGGCTCTGAAGGAGAGAGGAAAATGAGAAGGGTAGCTGGAGCACAGTCTCTTGGCAGAACCCAGAGCTCAGCAGAGTGGAAAAGTGGGCCTGATGTGTCATGATAGGTCAAGAGCAAAGCAGAAAGATGATCCTAATATCTGCCCCACTGCTCGCTCTCTCTCTCGCCCCTCTTTCTCTCCCTCTTGCTCCCTCTCTCTCACTCCCTCTCTCTCTCTCTCGCTCCCTCTCTCTCGCTCAGTTCCTCTCTCTCTCTCGCTCCCTTCTCACTCTCTTTTGCTCCCTCTCGCTCTCTCTCTCGCTCCCTCTCTCCTTCTCATTTTCTCGTTTGCTCGCTCAGTCACACACACACACACACACACACACACACACACACACACATGAATGCAAACACACACACGCACACACACACAGTCTGTCTTCATTGCTCTCTTGAGCAATAAACTAAACCATTTTTGCCATAATAGAAGTACGCATCAGCTTATTGCTTCTGCGAAACTTGCAATCAACTTAACCACCATGATGAAAACAGGGGTGAAAACCCTGAAATGATGAAAGGGTATTTACCAAACATAAACACACACACACATATGTATATAAAGATCTTAATATTCTGCTCCTCATTTGTTGAGCACTTTTATCAACACCATTGATGGTTTCCAAACAAAAAAAGAAGCTATATATAAAGTATATATATATATATATATATATTTAAATATATTTATATATCTCCATCCATCCATCCATTGTCCAAACTGCTTATCCTGCTCTCAGGGTTGCGGGGAGGCAACCTGGACAGGCCGCCAGGTCATCTCTCTCTCTCTCTCTCTCTCTCTCTCTCTCTCTCTCTCTCTCTCTCTCTCTCTCATTCACACACACACACACACACACACACACACACACACACACACACACACACACACACACACACACACACACACACACCTAGGGACCTACAGGTCTTTGGACTGTGAGAGGAAACCGGAGCACCCGGAGGACACCCACGCAGACACGGGGAGAACATGCAAACACCACACAGAGGACGACCCAGGAAGACCCTCAAGGTTGGACTACACCGGGGCCTGAACCCAAGACCTTCTTGCTGTGAGGCGACCATGCTAACCGCTGCGCCGCCATGTATATAAACATAAACAATGTAAATGCTTTAATTCTGTTAACATTGTCCTTGACCCTCAGACCAACAAAACTTAATTAGAAGAGGCCTAACGGGACATTTTGAATTTTGAAGATGCACCGGGGAAAAAAAGATTTCCCAGGATTAAGAAGAAATATTGGGCTCCAGTAAATCCAACAAACCCACGACTCTCTTCGTTAGTGGAAAAGATATTTATCCACTAACATGTTAAACCTTGTTGCTACAGCAACAGAGGAGGTGAGACTAAACACGGCCAAACCACAAACAAATAACTCCCACAGCCAACCACCTGCAGGTCTGCTGGTCTGGTCCACGATGCACCTCAGCCAACCACCTGCAGGTCTGCTGGTCTGGTCCACGATGCACCTCAGCTGCTGTGACATCTCTGTGCTTTGAATAGCTTTGAATATCCCTCTCATGGAAATCAGGTTCAAACCAAGCCTTCCAACAATGCTGCGTCTCTCTGTCTCCCTCTCTCTCTGTCTGTCTCTGTCTGTCTCTGTCTGTCTCTGTCTCTCTGTCTCAATTCTCAATTCAAAGGGCTTTATTGGCATGAAAGTTTTACAACAATGTTGCCAAAGCATCAAAAACACAGTTTGAATGGTACACAATAACACTAATAATGAACATCAACACAACATTGTAACGATCAATAAAGAAACAATAGCACAGCCCTAACAATAAAGTCTCTCTCTGTCTCTCTGTCTGTCTGTCTGTCTCTCTGTCTCCCTCTCTCTGTCTCTGTCTGTCTCTGTCTCTTGTGCTCAACAAACTTCAATGTTTCGAAATGAGAGCTCGAGAGAAAATGAGTGAAGAGGCACCAGGGAGAGGAGAGTACCGAGGATTTGGATGGCAGCCATCACATTCACTGACCCCCGACCCAGCAAGACAGCCAATGGCCTTCGCAGATGCAACCACACATGGATACCTTCCTGTCCCATTGGTTAGACTGTTCTGGCTCTGTAGGGCTTTTTTAGGACAGTCCTTGTACAGTGAGGACAAGCAGTAAATCTACACCAGGCATGTATTCTCTTCCACTGTCGATTTCGCTCACTGCCCCTGCCTGTTCTCTCCTTCTCTATCCCATTTTCCTTCTCCTCCACCCTCTCTCTGTCTCTGTCTTTCTGAATGACTGAATGGGAGCCCCCGGGCAGGCAGAGCCACAGAGTGTTCTTTGTGAGAGGGAGAAAGGCATCTCTGATCCAGGGGGAAGTGGCTACTGTGGGGGCTAACCCCTGCATTGTGTAGGGGGCCTGGTTCTTCGCCCCAGCTTAAATTCACTCACACACCCTCAAGCAAACACATACACAGCTCCCTGTTCACATCCTAAGTCCTTTGTGGTGAAGGGTCAAGTATATACATACACACACACACACACACACACACACACACACACACACACACACACACACACACACACAAGACCACAAACACTGCAGGAAGCTGAACACAATAGGTGCCAGTCTCTGCAGCCCAGTGTTCCTTTACAAATCGCTCATGTGTTCGCTGAACGACACACAGCAAATGGAGGGCAGAAAAATACTGCGACTGGTTAGGAAGCGAGAGAAGACACAAGACAGGGAGAGACAGAAAGAGGAGGGGGGGGTGGCTGGTTTTGACAGTTTGATGTTTATAAGCACTGGGACTATTTCTTTAATGGGGCTAAGAGGGGCAAGAGGAGAGAGAGAGACAGCGAGAGAGAGCGAGAGAGAAAGAGAGAGAGAGAGAAAGCGAGAGAGACAGCGAGAGAGAGCAACATAGAGCGAGAGAGAGAGAGCGAGAGAGAGAGAGAGAGAGACATCAGACTACACATTGAGAGCACAGCAGAGAGAGAGAGAAAGAAGGTGCAGATTGAGTGGGAATCTATGAGATGGAGACACAGAATGAGACAGAAGAAACCCCAGGAAAAACAACAGGCCTACACGAGAGACCAGCAGATGTTTGGAGCCTCTGCAAGACGACCTACAGACAGGAGATTTTCTGCGTCGCTCTGCATCACAGACACGGCGCAGCACTCATATCAGTCATAGTGTGGTGCTGTACTTGTGTGTCTGGCTGCTATTCGTTACCTGCCGTCCCCCGGCCCTCCAGAGGCCGTTGCTGGTCTTGGTAGGGGCAATGGTGACTACTGGGGGGGTGTTGGGGACCCCGTGGCCCCTGGCCTGGCCCAGGAGGGGCCCTAAAGAGCCTCGCTTTGGGGTTGTGACCGGTGAGCTGTGGCTGGTGGCTGGAGATGAGACCGGAGACGACTCCCTGCTCAGTGAGGAACCTGAGGGTGTGAGGGTGCGGGGGGGGGGGGGGGGGTGTCGGGAGGTTAAGAGAGGAGGGAGAATGAACGAGGGAGAGGAAGGATGAGGAAGAACGGTGGGTTACAACATTGTTCAGATTTGAAAGCATTACAGCATCAAACATCCCGTTGACGTTACGAGACGGCACACAAACAGAGAAACACAAACACATCACACGTCTCCATTTGTGGTCAGCGCGGCGCCGAGGCGAGCGGCGGCTCATCACTCTGAGTCACAACGCGCCGCCTGGTGTCGAGGCGAGTGGCGGCTCATCACTCTGAGTCACAACGCGCCGCCTGGTGTCGAGGCGAGCGGCGGCTCATCACTCTGAGTCACAGCGTTTGGGCAACTGCAGCACAGACACAGCAGGGCAAAAACAGACGGCAGAGAAAAGAAACCAGGAAAAAGGAAGAAGGAATAAGATGTAAGACTGTGCTGTGTATGTGTGTGTGTGTGTGGCTGTGAGTCTCTTAGAGTATGTTTGGAAAAGAAGCAGAAAAGCAGCAACAGAGAGAAGGGCTGGAGGATGTAATAAAAGGAAGTGGTGTGGAGGAGGAGGTGTGAGTGTGACAGGGGGTGACAGCGGTGACTTTGTGTGTGTGTGTGTGTGTGTGTGTGTGTGTGTGTGTGTGTGTGTGTGTGTGTGTGTGTGTGTGTGTGTGTGTGTGTTCTTGGTGGCAAGTCGACAGTGTTATTCTTTCTGCTCTTGCTCTACTACTATAACACTTGCTAATTATTACAAACACGTGCCCACACACACACACCATGCATGCACGCACGCACACACACATGCACACACCCACACACACACCTGCAACGTAATACAAAGAGAAAGGTGTTCAAATAAGGCAAGATGAAAATAACAGGACTGAAAGAGAGGGGGAACGTGTGAACCTTAAATGCAGAGATGGTTTAAGAGAGAGAGAGAGAGAGGGAGAGAGAGCAAGAGAGAGAGAGAGAGAGAGCAAGAGCGAGAGAGAGAGACAGCGAGAGAGCAAGAGAGAGAGAGAGAGAGAAGGAGATAGTTATGGGGGAGAGAGAGAAAGCTAATTGTAATTGGCTGTAATTAGATTCTCATTATGAGGAGATGAATGGAAATGGAGGAAGGAAGAGACAGAAAGGGAGAGGTCAGAATAGGTCAGCTCCTATCCAGCACCTTCATTAATTCACAAGTGAGCTGACTGAAAAAGTAGCAACACACACACACACACACACACACACACACACACACACACACACACACACACACACACACACACACACACACACACCACAGGGTTTATGACTCAGTAAAATATTTGATTATTCCAGAACAAACGGAGTCCTTGAAAGCCTCATTATTTGCAAACTGAGTCGCGGTGAAAAGCGCAATTTCCAGCCCTCCACATCTCACTCGCAGGCAACCTCCACGGCTGTTTACAGGTCACACACGTGGCTTCCCAGACAGCACACACATTTGGGCCTAATCTGGGGCACTTCTGGTACTTACGGCTCAGTTACGGCACTGCCAACTGCTGTGTGGGCACACAGAGCTGAGACAGCCACACTCACCGAACGTGGGCCGTAAGACAACTGCAGATGTGGGCCACATTTGGGCCAAAGATTCGTCCCGTTAAGCTCTCTTTGCGTGTAAATGGTGCCAAAAGGTTGGAGGCTATAGATACTGTTGGAAAACATTTACCTACATTTGATGGTTGAGCCCCACCCGGCAGCAGCTGTGTGGCTGGACACCAGGACGCCAAGCTACACACGCGTAGCTCACCACGAGGCCTGGACCTCGCTAATTTTTCCTCTCTCAGGCTGATGTTGTGCATTATATGTGTTGTAATGGTCGCTGCCTTGGCGTCCATTTTGACATTGTCATAAATCCCCCTGCTGATGCATCTATCAGGCTGATGCTAGCACAGCCCAGGCAGAACAGTCAAGTGAATTCTCTGCAGGCCCTGTAGTCGTATCGATCTGCCAAGTAGGACTTGTTTCAGCCAATCAGAACTCATTACTCAGCGATGTGAGACCGTGGTTCTGTCACAGCCGACGGTTGGAGGGATGAGAATGAGAGCAGCAGTATCATTTTAGCGTCTACAAACTAGTGGCGCCTTTTTTTTCTTTTTAATTCCCCCCCCCCTTTCTCCCCATTTGCACCCAGTCAAATCCACCACCCCCTCCCCCGCTGATCCGGGGAGGGCTGCAGACTACCACATGCCTCCTCCCATACATGTGGAGTCGCCAGCCGCTTCTTTTCACCTGACAGTGAGGAGTTTCACCAGGGGGACGTAGCGCATGGGAGGATCACACTATTCCCCCCAGTTCCCCCTCCCCCCCAAACAGGCTCCCCGACCGACCAGAGGAGGCGCCAGTGAAGCGACCAGGACACATACCCCCATCTGGCTTCCTACTCACAGACACAGCCAGTGGACACTGTTTATAACTGTAGTCCACTGACTTCCGGTTTCTTCTGCAGCGGTCATACCAGTTTCCTATTTGTTGGCATGTGTTATCGACAATGGCATATTTTTCACAATGCCTGCAAGATTTACCATGGCTACATGTCCACAACATGAACACAACTGTCCACAAACTTTCACCTGCACCTACCAGCAAACGGGTGAAAAGTTTCAAGTTGTGCATATCAAGTTACGTCCACCATTCCGTCCATCCGCTCATCCTCATCATTGTATAAAATATGCCATGGTCAACAGCACACGACAACAAACAGGAAACTGGTATGGCCACTGCAGTAGAAACTGGAAGTCAGTGGACTACAGTTATAAACAGAGCCGACTGTGTCTGTAGGGATGCCCAATAAAGCCGGAGGTAACATGGGGACTCGAACCGGCGATCCCCGTGTTGGTAGGCAACGGAATAGACTGCCATACCACCTGGACACCTGGTCAGTATCCTTTTAGTGTCTAGTAACTAGTGTTGCCCTTTTTGAAAACCAAAATTTGGTCACCTTAGGTAAATATTAATGTTATATCTGATCACGTGCTGAAGCGGTCCGTATGGGCTACCCAACTCACGACGTGCTCGTTCACTCGACTGAATGTTTACATATTTCCCATATGCAGCTATAAAGCCTGAGTCTACAGTCAGGTTAACCATCTCATTAATCAGAACTCGCCTCAAGTTACGTATGATGAAAACAATGACACTGATGTAGATGAACAATCATAGGCAGTCAGATTATGTTGTGTTACTTTGTTGTAGTTACTTGTGTTATTTACTTATTTATATTATATTGTTTGCACCATTGTACTTTATCACCTCTTATTTCGCCTGTATGCACCTTATTCCTAGCCCCCATGATACCTTGCATGAATTATGGGCGGGCGCGTCTTCCGGCGCGTCCTGTCACTGAACCAGAACCGGCATTCGAATGCAGGAAGTTACATGTCTGAAACTAAAATTTTAATGGAAAAACAGGGCAAAAAAAAAAGTACAAAAGTACAGCTATAAGGCCACATGTGTGTGTTCAGCACCCTGCTGCCGATCCTTCACAAACACCTGAGGATCTGGAGCGGGTACCAGCAGGTGTGGGGTGGCAACAGGCTGGACGGCAGCTCACCTCTTGGCTCCTCAGCCTGTTTGGCCAGTTTACGGAGGGCGGCAGCAAATCCAGAATTCGCAGACTGGGCAGCTGTGTTCCCATTGGTCAGTGGGCTGAGGGGGCTGACGGTTGCCGTGGTGCGGGTTGCTGTGGAGATCATTCCTAATGATGGAGACTTGGACTCATGGTTCATACCTGAAGGATGAGCAAAAAAAGGTTGAGTTTATGTGCCTTACTTAACATTTTTCAAACATACCATTTTTTTTGGGGGGGTGGGGGGTCATGACCTAAGGTTAATAATTTTTTGGGGGGTGGGGGGGTCATAAGCTAAGGGTCATCATTTGATATCTCTACACCACTTCCATCAGCGTTTCATCCAACAAGGACATAAATTACTTTGGGATACTCCTTCAAGAGCATCAAAAGTTGGTTTAACATATTTTGTGCAATCATTCAGTCTTGAGGGAGTGTTATTCTGAATTAATATTTCAAATCAATATCTCATTATTATCAATCTATAATCAATATCTCATTTATTATCAATCAATAATCAATATCTCATTTATTATCAATCTATAATCAATATCTCGTTTATTATTTTATTAATGTGCAAATCTGTTCATACTGAATAAGCAAGTATCTTTGTGCGTGCATATGTGTGTGTGTGTGTGTGTGTGTGTGCGTGTATGGGGGTAATGTGTGTGTATATGGGGGTATGTGTGTGTATATGGGGGTATGTGCGTGTATATGGGGGTATGTGTGTGTATATGGGGGGTATGTGTGTGTATATGGGGGTATGTGTGTGTATATGGGGGTATGTGTGTGTATATGGGGGTATGTGCGTGTATATGGGGGTATGTGTGTGTATATGGAGGGTATGTGTGTGTATATGGGGGTATGTGTGTGTATATGGGGAGTATGTGCGTGTATATGGGGGTATGTGTGTGTATATGGAGGGTATGTGTGTGTATATAGGGGTATGTGTGTGTATATGGGGGTATGTGCGTGTATATGGGGGTATGTGTGTGTATATGGAGGGTATGTGTGTGTATATGGGGGTATGTGTGTGTATATGGGGAGTATGTGTGTGTATATGGGGGTATGTGTGTGTATATGGAGGGTATGTGTGTGTATATGGGGGTATGTGTGTGTATATGGGGAGTATGTGTGTGTATATGGGGGTATGTATGTGTATATGGGGGTATGTGTGTGTATATGGGGAGTATGTGCGTGTATATGGGGGTATGTGTGTGTATATGGAGGGTATGTGTGTGTATATGGGGGTATGTGTGTGTATATGGGGGTATGTGTGTGTATATGGGGAGTATGTGTGTGTATATGGGGGTATGTATGTGTATATGGGGGGTATGTGTGTGTATATGGGGGTATGTGTGTGTATATGGGGGGTATGTGTGTGTATATGGGGGGGTATGTGTGTGTATATGGGGTGTGTGTGTGTGTGTGTGTATGTATGGCTTTGTCTGGACATCAGTGTGTGTTTAAGCTGGGGTCAGCGTCAAGAGGGCGGGGGCAGAGGGAGTGGAGGGGGTGGAGGGGGTCGTGTCAAATGGAGCTGTGACACTAAAAGCACATCACACACATGAGTGCATGTTTGTCAATTTCCTCAAGGCAGACCGACAGTAACTCTGGGGGTCTGCTGTGCACAGACCCAAGACACCATCAGGTGTCCTGACCACAGTCCCAGTCTCAGAAATGCACTGAGAAGAAATGCACACACAAAGGCATACAAACACACACACACACACACACTTGCACAGATACACACTGAAACTGAGCACACTAATGGCAAACATGGTTAGTGTAACCTCTGCTTTCAACCTCTAGCCTTTCACTGACCCACTAACGTTAATTACATCTGGAATTAGCCAGCGGCCTCCTGCCTGCTACAGCAATGACCTCATTACCACTGCAACACACACACACACACACACACACACACACACACACACACACACACACATTCATACCACAGTGAGAACAAACAGTTGTAGCAGTAAACACACTCATGAAATATTCATACACACACACACACACACACACACACACACACACACACAGGCCGCTGTGTGACACCACACTGAGTGGTGCTGTACTTGTGTTGTGCTGACAATGTTAAAGCATCACACAGTAAGGTGTTCAATACTTCAGGTTTCTGTGTGTAGTCTGCCACACAGCTCCTCAGCTCATGTGACACATATACTTTACTATATGTTGTACACATGTGTCAGGCTGGGCCGCTTCCCCATGCCCAGCTCTCCCATACACACATCCACATGCACACACAACACACATCCACACGCACACACAACACACATCCAGAGACAGAGACACGTGCACCATCCTCCCAGACCAACACATGTACACAAGTAGAGACAGATGAAGAAAGAGTGACTGCTGTAGAGAAGACAGGGAGGAGACGCAGGAAGACAAAGTCAGGGTGAAGAAGACATAGACAGAGAGAGAGAGAGAGAGAGAGAGAGAGAGAGAGAGAGAGAGAGAGAGGGGAGAATCGAGAGGGTAAAGACTCAGATCCTGACAAGGCTGGAGCCTACTGTGTGTGTGTGTGTGTGTGTGTGTGTGTGTGTGTGTGTGTGTGTGTGTGTGTGTGTCTGCTGAGCCCAGCAGTCAAGAGAGAGATGATAAGACAGTTTCTATCGACTCTCTCTCTCTCTCTCTCTCTCTCCTCCCTTTCCTCTCAGCTGTCTCCCTCCTTCCCCTCTTTCTTTTATCTAGACACACAGTTTATTTAACAAAAGGCAACACACACATAAACAATCTCCTTTCTCTCACAAGCTGTTCTCTCCGACTGTTCCTGACTCTTCTTCTGTAGACTCTTCTTCTGTCAGTCTAAATGTAACAGAAGAAGAGTCTACACTCTGCACACAGACACACAAACATCTCATAATATGCATTTGCACGATTCCAGCATAGATAGACACTCACCCTCCTTCCTCACTGCTCCTCTTGCTTGTCGTCTTTCTGTTCCTCTCTTTGATTCTCTCTCTCGCTCTCTCACGCTTACACTCTTATTTGCTCCCCCATCTCTCTCGTTGGTTACACTCACTTAATCAGTTTTCTCTCCCTCTTTCCTGTTTCCTCTCTCCCTCACGCACTTTATCTGTCGCTACGTCTCTCTCTTTCTCTCATTTAGCCTCCCGCTTTCTCTCTCTCTCTTGCTCGCTCTCTCTCGCTTGCTCTCTCTCTCTCTCTCTCTTGCTCGCTCGCTCTCTCTTGCTCGCTCTCTCTCTCTTGCTTGCTCTCTCTCTCTTGCTTGCTCGCTCTCTCTCTCTTGCTCTCTCTCTCTCTCTTGCTCGCTCTCTCTTGCTTGCTCGCTCTCTCTCTCTTGCTCGCTCTCTCTCTCTTGCTCGCTCTCTCTTTTGCTCTCTCTCTCTCTCTCTCTCTCTTGCTTGCTCGCTCTCTCTCTCGCTTGCTCGCTCTCTCTCTCTCTTGCTCTCTCTCTCTCTCTTGCTCGCTCTCTCTTGCTTGCTCGCTCTCTCTCTTGCTTGCTCTCTCTCTCTTGCTCGCTCTCTCTTGCTTGCTCGCTCTCTCTCTCTTGCTCGCTCTCTCTTGCTCGCTCTCTCTTTTGCTCTCTCTCTCTCTCTCTCTTGCTTGCTCGCTCTCTCTCTCGCTTGCTCGCTCTCTCTCTCTCTTGCTCTCTCTCTCTCTCTCTTGCTCTCTCTCTCTCTCTCTTGCTCGCTCTCTCTCTTGCTCGCTCGCTCTCTCTCTTGCTCGCTCTCTCTCTCTCTCTCGCTTGCTCGCTCTCTCTCTCTCTTGCTCTCTCTCTCTCTCTTGCTCTCTCTCTCTCTCTCTTGCTCGCTCTCTCTCTTGCTTGCTCTCTCTCTCTCTTGCTTGCTCGCTCTCTCTCTTGCTCGCTCTCTCTCTCTCTTGCTCGCTCTCTCGCTCTCTCTTGCTTGCTGTCTCTTTCTCTCCTCCTAGGACAGCGCTCTCAGCCTTGCAGCTGCTACGTGGTCACATGACCTCTTTTCTATCACTCGCACTCCCCCTTGCTCCTCCTCTCTCCATCCACCCTCTCCCTCCCTCCTCCTTCCCTCCCTTCCCCTCCCTCTCCATCTACACCCTCTCTGTCCTGCTACCTCCTCTCCTCCTCCATCCTCTAATCTGTCGCTCACACTCTCTTTCTCTCTCTCTCTCTCTCTCTCTCTCTCTCTCTCTCTCTCTCTTTCCTCTCTCTCTCTCTTTTATACTTCCCTCTTCTCCCATTTCGCACTGTTGTGTGTCCTTCTCCCTCCTCTCACTCCACCATTTTGACTCTTCTCATCCTTCACCCATCCCCCCCACCATCCCCCTTTCCCTTTGGCTCTCTGGGGGATGGGTTGGGGGGCGGGGCCAAGGGGTTGAGGGTAGTGACAGGGAAGTTAGGGGAGAGGGAGGGAGGGAGGATGTTTGTGGGGGACATGAGTGTGTGGGTGTTTGGAAGAGGAGGAGGAGGGTGGGCGGGGTGTTAGTCCTACACCTCCATCCATCACTCTGTCTCTCAGCTAGTCAGGTCAGTCTGCTCCAGGGGGCCCTGACAATGACCTTTCACCCTTCACCCCTTGACCTCTCTTGCCTGGATAGTGAGCAGACTGGGTTGGGGGTGGGTGGTGGTGGGGGGTAACAGGCCTACAGTACAAATAGTGAGATATAATTACATTTATGGCTCATAAAATCAACCATCACTAACTCAGAAAACTGCCCTCGCCTTTGCCAGCACATTATTTATGTTCACACACACACACACACACACACACACACACACACACACCACTCAGTGTGTTGTAAGTGATATGTGACATGTTGAGGCCTGTGTCCTTAACACCTCCTCCTCCTCCTCCTCCTCCTCTCTCTTCTCTCCCACTCTCAATCTTACACACACAAACACACACTACACAAGGGGACTGTATGGATTACAGGGGAGACTCTGCCCTGTCAGCTCATTAAAAGTGCAGAGTGTGTGTGTGTGTGTGTGTGCGCGCGCGTGCATGCCTCTGTGTGTGTGTGTGTGTGTGTGTGTGTGTGTGGGGTGTTTATATGTGACAGTGTGTGGAGAGATGGTTCATTAGGATGGAAGAAAAGGTAGTACTGAACCACATACTCATTAACTCTCACTCCGTGTGTGTGTGTGTGTGTGTTGTGTGTGTAGGTGTATGCTACGCTATGCAGTCGGGGAGACGTTAAAGTTGTACTACACTCATTAACAGTGAGTGTGTCACCCATGAAAATGGTTACCTAGCAGTGAGACATACAACAATAAGTGTTTACACAAACACACACTAATAAATATGTTCTATTTTAGTTGTAAGACATTATGAGTTTTGGATTTTAAGCTGTGATACTAATACCAAAAACTACTGTTCTTCTAGTCCGCAATAGCTGGCGGCCAACTTCAAATTCCTCTGACACACACACACACACGCACACGCACGCACACACACACAACGAGGGAGACAGACAGACAGACAGACAGAAAGTGTGGTGGAGGAGGTGGGGAGGAGGAGGGGGAGGAGGAGAAGTAGCCAAATGTTTTACAGCCTCTTAAACTTGTCTGTAACAGCAGTCAGAGTGGCGTCTACCCAGCAGTCTGCAGGGCCGCTGCAGTCTGCAGGGCCGCTCCAGGGGCTGCTAAATGGCTTTACTAGCCCAGTCACTCCGCAGCTAGCATACCCGCACTTAACACTTAGCTGCAATATATAAACAATCCCCACTCTCTTACACACACTCCTCACACGCGCAGCAACAAAGCTGCACACAAACTCTTCCACGTGTCATAAAGGAGTTAAAGTCACACCTCAACCAACACACAGGCGTGCATGCACATACACACATGCTTATTTACACATGCACACACAAACTTGAGCATGCACATACGGACTCGTGCACACAAAGGCCTTCACACACATGTACAAGTGGAAGTAAGTGTGTGAACTATAAAGGACACTCGATGTGGTTTTCACTGAGGATTAACTGGTGTCTGCAGGGACACACACGAGCAAGTCTTCAAAGTGTCTTCATCCCAAGAGTTCACCCTCTGTCGCACAATGTCATCATGCACACACACGCACACGCGCACGCACACACATACACATGGTAACACTTTATGATAACTACACAAATGAAGCATTAGTTAAGTATTAGTAAGTACTGAATTCATCATTTGTAAAGTATTTGTAAAGCATTTGTAAAGTATTTGTAAAGCAAGACATGCACCAATGGTTAGTGAGCTAGTTAATAGATGTTTTATAAATACTTGTTAATGCTGCAGGTCATGATTAATTCAGGTAGTTACTAGCTGTTAGGTAAGTATTGTGCATGAGCTCATCTAAAGTGAGGACTATCTATGTCTTACAAAGAGTTTACACATGAGACTGAAAGACCAGCAGCACCTTGAGGCTTACACTAGTCTTAAGGATCACAGGATCCTTTAGAAAGTGTAAGTACATGATTAACACACTATTTACATGTACATTTGTGCAGGAATTAGTCATGAATTGCAGTATTAATAAGTACTTATAAAACATCTATTAACTCACTCACTAACCATTGGTGCATGGCTTGCCTTACAAATGCTTTACAAATGCTTTACAGATGCTGAATTCAGTAGTTACTAATACTTAACTAATGCTTCATTTGTGTAGTTATAGTTACCATATATATATATATATATATATATATATATACACACACACACACACACACACACACACAAGCAAACGCTCATATGTACACACACACATCTACACACACACACACACACACTCATATATGGTGGTTATACACAGACACACAGTCGCTGACTCAGGATTTCCACATCATGGGTCACATGATGTATGCATATGACCCTCAGGGACAAAACAGCCGGTGCACATTTATGGCCCCAGGATAAATGGAGCGGAAAAACCAGAGACTCTAAGAAGCAACACCAACAGCAAAAACACCAACAGCAAAAACAAACATGATGCACGGACGACAGCACGCCAGAGCAGAGAGTTACGGCTGTGCTGTGATGCACGGGCTGAGTTATGGATGGCAGGAAGAGACACAATGGAAGAAGCATGGAAGCATGGCGGCCATTACTCTGCTTTACACTAAACAGTGTGTCTGCTAGAGTGCAGCCATGTTTACTGTGCAGTCATAACACTGCCTTGACAGAAAGTTGGACTGTCAGCAACGAAGGAACGGATACAACCCAAGACCTCTCCTCCCCTCTTACCCTGCTCCATTCCTCTCTCCTCTACTTTCCTCTCCTCGCTCTTTCTCTCCTCTCCTCTTACCCTACTCTATTCCTCTCTCCTCTCCTCGCTCTTTCTCTCCTCTCCTCTTACCCTGCTCCATCCCTCTCTCCTCTCCTCTTACCCTACTCTATTCCTCTCTCCTCTCCTCACTCTTTCTCTCCTCTCCTCTTACCCTGCTCCATTCCTCTCCTTGCTCTTTCTCTCCCCTCCTCGTACCCTGCTCCATTCCTCTCTCCTCTCCTTGCTCTTTCTCTCCTCTCCTCTTACCCTGCTCCGCTCCTTTCTCCTCGCTCTTTCTCTCCTCTCCTCGTACCCTGCTCCATTCCTCTCCCCTCTCCTTGCTCATTCTCTCCTCTCCTTGTATCCTCCCTCTCTTCCCCTTTCTCATTAGCATCTGATGTCAGGCCTTCCATTCAATGTCAGAAACGTTAGCAATAGCGGACGCAATGTGAAGCAACGCCTCCACCTCCTATAGGCTGCCTGTCCCTTTCTGTGCTTTTTTCCATGCTCTCTGTTTAGTTGTTGGTCCCTGTGTGTCTCTGTCTGTCTTCCTTGCTCACCTTTGTCTGCAGGTTTTTACAAGTTCTATGTGACCAGCTTGGGATTCTGGGGGGAACTGTCAGATGGCTAACGAACGCAGCCACACTTCCTGCTTCTCGGCCCTAAAAGGCCATCTCTGATCACCAGGTGCCAACACTGTTGTGGCCAGACCACAACCATCTGAGTAAACATGGCACAAGAGGGGAGAGTACACACACAAAGAGACACACACACACAAACAGACACACATACTAAGACACACATACAGCAAGACATATGCAAACAGAGGCACCCATGCACACTTACACACTGACCTCGCTAACAAGTGTAAGATAAGTAAGAAATAATTACAAGCTATAATTAGGGTATTATATTAAAGATGGACCCTTTGAAAATTGCCCTATCATGAATGACATGAGCATTAAAAAAAGCAAAATGCAGGGCACTCTGGTCCAGTAAACTGGGGGGGCGGGGGGATTGGCCTGCTCCCAACTCTTTGGGTCAGGGCCTGCTTTATGAACCACTGTAGGTTATCTCCAATGTCATCCATACTGAGAAAAAAAATATTTCCCCACTTTCACTGCTGCGTGTTATTTTCAGCCTCCCCTACACTGCGTCCTCTTACGGTCCTGTTACGTGACGCTGGACCGGTGAGGACTTCAGTGTTGACACTGTTGTCATCACCTTCCTCTCTCTGAGTGAATGGTCATACCTGCCTTTTCCTGTCACTTGCACGTCTGCTTAATATCCCTGAGACGGAAGCCACACGTTTTCCAGGTCATCTGTATCCTATTTCTCTCTCCTCCACTTCCTGTTATTACAGCGCACAATTAAGGAATTTGTAAAGACATATGTATGTCTTATTCAGGGGGAAAAAAAGCCTTTAAACTGCCAACATTGTGGTTGGGCTGCAGAGGAGCGACAGAGGAGCTACAGAGGAGCTGGGGCTTACCGTGTCCACACGAGAGGGAGGTAATTAAAGAGATTGGAGGTTTACTAAGTAACCCCTGCTGAGCAGCTGGTGAACGGCAGGTCAGGAGCAGCACATGGTACACGGATCTGTGTGTGTGTGTGTGTGTGTGTGTGTGTGTGGGTGAGAGAGCATACTGTGTGTGCACGTGCGCATGCATCATGTGTATTCATGTGTGTGTGCGTGCATGTGTGTTCGTGTGTGTCCGTGCGTGCACATGTATAGGAGGTTTGTGTGCTGAACTCCACCTGCGGGCTGAGTACACACAAAGAGACGTGACCCGCTTGACTGCTGCTAATGCGCCCGGCGGCGTGTCTCAGCTGAACAATGCAGCGCTGTTAAAGGTCCTGGATAAAGAGACTCCCTCAACAGACATGTCCGCCTAACTATCAAGAGAAAGCAGAGCCACGAGGTGACAAACTTGATTTGGCGTGCTTTCCGTTTATACAGGAACAAACAGGAAGCAGTGTTGGATCATTCTGGTAAGATTAAGACCAAACGACACGACGTGAACAAAGCCTCGTCAGAGGAGGAAACTATAACCTGCTTACATCTGTCAGGACCTGTCCTGCTGCCAGGTGAAGGGTCCTGCAGACCTGCAGCTGCACGGTCTGCACAGTCTGCACGGTCTGGGTCTGAACACTGACTCAGAGCAGCTCCTGTCTAAATCTTTAGCTTAATTTCTAGAGATCCACAGCCATCAGGGCATCAATCCTCAGTTAAAAAAAAGCAAAAAACAGACACACGAAATTCATATCTGCAACGACAACAAAAAGAGTGCTACCTCAGCGTTTTTTTCTTTCATTGACTTCAGACAAGCAACAAAGCCTACTTACAGTACCGTGAAAAGCAAAAAAAAACCCCAAAAAACACACAAAAATCAACTATCTTACCGCATTAACCAAGAGAGGTTTATCCTCCACGTGTTTGTTTTTTTTCCTCCCTCGTTCACTTTTATACAGCTGAATATGGTGCGTCCATCGCAGCGGTATACATCCTTCCTCCAAGCGAGGATAGAGGGATGTGTTAAAGGGAAGGACAATATGCCAGGGGAGAGAGAGAGAGAGAGAGCGCGAGAGAGAGAGTGAGAGAGAGAGAGAGAGAGAGAGAGAGAGAGAGAGAGAGAGAGAGAGAGAGAGAGAGAGAGAGTCTGATAGGGGTGATAGGCGGGGTAGGAAAGGGGGGTGGGAGGGGGGGGTGAGCACCTGCTCGACTGACACTCCCTGGAGGGATGGCCCCGGGCTGATCCCGGATGACAGTCAGACTGAGGATATTCACTGTAGGTAGGATAATAGCACACGAAGGGCGGCTGCAAAGTTTGCGCCGCCATCGCACACTGTTGGGAGTTTCTGCAAAAGCACAAACCAACAGTGCTGCTGTTACCCGAGAGGATACAATAAGGAAACACTTCCGGGTTATGGATATGATGGCGACGTTTATCTTTATCATTGTTGATGTTGCTAAGTTACAGCAAGTAGATACTGAGTGGTTTTTTTCCCCCTAATTTTCCCTTTTTCTCCCCAGTTGTATCTGGCCAATTACCCCACTCTTTTTGAGCCGTCCCGGTCGCTGCTCCACCCCCCCTCTGCCGATCTGGGGGGGCGCCCGGACTGACCAGAGGAGGCGCTAGTGCAGCAACCAGGACAGCGCCGTTTATAGAGAGAGTCTGGCCAACTATACGGGCGCCATATTTTCTACCAACTGGTGGGCAGCCCCATGAGCGCGCTATTCAAAACCGCGCTCCCTTTTAAGGCACTTTATGTATTTTACATCATTCAGCACCAGTACTTAGGGTTCCAGAAATCAGTAGTCAGAGTAGGTGGTTTAACACCAGCTCAGGAGCAGAGGCTGTGGTAATAACGTGTTTCACTTTTTCAGTCCATGACGAAGGTGATGAGATCAGGAAGAAACCACCAGGGGTCATAACACAGTCGCAGGCACTGAGCAGGGGCCTCCGCTGCATACATGTGGAGTTCAACCCAAAGAATTTACTCCAGAGACTTTAGTTTTTATCCACTACACTACTGCTGTGGAGGATAAACCGGTGATCAGTACCAGTATTACAGATTTTGCAACGCTCAGTAGGCTACTAGTGAATGATAATGAACAATAATATCAGGGACACTTGAGAAATATGAGGCCTACCTGTTTCCAGGTCTAGCCAGTGCAGCATCAGTTCTGTATCGGGGCTCTTGTCTAGTTTACCTCAACACTACCCACACACTGCCTCGGCTCAGGCTCAGGCCCGTCACTCAGTCCATCCCATATGACAATCTGACACTGCCCGATTTCTGTCAACGGTTCCACGTGGCTTGGATGTGCTATACAACTGATTTCCCCACATCGGTACCTTACAGACTCTCGGGCTGCTCTAGGGACGTTAGTTTATCCAAAAATCAGCAACACTGAAATGAACTCACCGAGCACAAGTCGGAATCAGCTGAGGGGGACCAGCCCAGCCTGCGAAGCTTCACGGTCCAAACTGCCCTCCTTTGTGCATCCTGTGGAAATCAATGCATCACCGAA
>NC_079216.1:67635698-67643198 GCF_029633865.1 Lampris incognitus
CAGCTAAGTAGTAGTAGTAGTAGAAGTAGTACTATTTAAAGTCGCCGCTACAGACCATCTGTTTGGACACTGAACCGAGCTACTGAGTGGTGGGGTGTCATGGTTCCTGGTGTCACTACTTCTCAGTGGGTGCAGAACTCCAGAATGTCCAAAGAAACATTCTGCTGCTACTCGAGCAACAAACTTCGTCCAGCGATGGGGAGACAAGACACAACGTTCCACAGTTGTGTACCTCTGAAGAGGAGAGTGGCCGTGCGGAAGCTTGCAACCAGCTCCGAGTACCGAACTGTTGGCCATCTTTTCGGAGTGGGCATAACAACTGTGTGCGGGTGTGTGCAAGAGCTCCACGTTGCTGCAGAGTTGTTGTTAGCGCTGGAACAAATTTAGATATATGTGTTACTTAGTATGTGTGTTCTTGTAGTTCTTGTAGTTTCTGGATATGCGTTTTTGTCTTTGTGTTGCACTGCTGTGGGCTGGGGAAACAATGTTTCAGTTGACAAATACAGTGTTCCTGATTCCTGATACAAATGTATACACGCTCTCTCTCTCTCTCTCTCTCTCTCTCTCTCTCTCTCTCTCTCTCTCTCTCTCGCTCTTGCTCTCTCTCTCACACACACACAAACACACACACACGCCCACACACACACAAACACACACACACGCCCACACACACACAAACAGACTGACTGTATCAGCAGAACACATACGTATGTGCCAATATAATTACTTTCACCTCTGCACATATAAACTCACATCCTCACAGTATAAGGAGTAAATAGCAGAAGGCACAGTAACACACATAAATACACATAAATACACACACACATGACCACATGTGAGAGAACACGTACACACACAGGACGTGATGTTCCAGCACACACCAGGAGGAGACATGGAGAGGAGGAGACCAGCGTGGAGACGCCTGGGGATGGAGGGACGCTGTGTAAGGTAACGCTGGAGTCATTATGTCCTCGGGCAAACCTCACACACACACACACACACACACAAACACACACACACACACACACACATACTTTACAAACATACTCCTGCACATATAAACACACACACACTTGCGTGCGTAGAAACTCACAAACATGTACACCCTTGTACACACACACACACAACCATACACAAAACAAACTACACACAGGCACATATACACAGAAACTATACAAAAGACACATGTAAACACACACATGCACACACACACACACACACCAGTACACACACCAGTACACACACCAGTACACACAAAGAGAAATAAAGGATACACACACACACACACACACACACACACACACACACACACACACACACACACACACACACACACACACACACACACAGAGCTGTAAAGATAAGCTCTAATCCTGTTTATTACCTCCTCCCTCTCCGCAATCCTTTCTGTTTTTCTTTTTTCTTTCCCTCTCCCCCTCTCCACTCCTCTACTCTCCTCTACTCTCCTCCCCTCACCTCACTTCTCCCCCCCTCTGCTCTCTTCTCCACAGCCCTACCCCTCTCTGCTCTCCTCTCCTCTGCTCTCCTCCCCTCTCCTCTCCTCCCCTCTGCTCCTCTCCTCTCCACAGCCCTCCCCCCTCTGCTCTCCTCTCCTCTCTGCTCTCCTCTCCTCCGCTTCTCTCTTCTCCTCCCCTCTCCACTCCTCTCCTCTCCACAGCCCTCCTCCCCTCTCCTCTCCTCCCTCTTTCCAGCTTCTTTTCCTCAAGCCTCTTTTCATCAGTACACAAACGTATACATGCACAAAACATGTACACACACACACACACTCACACACTCACACACTCAGTTTACTCCTGTATTGTGTCTTGTCCCGGGGCTGAGTGGAGGAAAGGGGGGGTTGTGTGTATGTGTGTGACTGTGTGTGTGTGTGGGGGGGGGGGTTGTGTGTGACTGTGTGTGTGTGTGTGTGGGGGGGGGTTGTGTGTATGTGTGTGACTGTGTGTGTGTGTGTGGGGGGGGGGGTTGTGTGTATGTGTGTGTGACTGTGTGTGTGATTGTGTGTGTGTGTGGGGGGGGGGGGTAGCTGCTCTCTTCCAGCTCCAGCTCTGTTCAGGTCCTGCAGAGAGCATTACCTTCCCTTTGTCTCTGAGAAGAGCTGCTGCCTTCACCATCTGTGCAGCGACACAGTCGCCTTTAAACACACACACGTGCACGTGGGAGGGCGTGTGTGCGTGTGTGCGTGCGTGTGTGTTTTAGAGTGTGTCTTTAAGCATGTGCCTGTGTGTTTGTGTTTTGGAGCTCATCCTTAAGTACGTGCTTGCGTGCGCGCACAAGCACGCCCGTTTGAACCCCAAAGGCAGCGGAGGGAGGGGCCTAGAGGGTGCGCCGTCCAGTCAAATCAGCGTATTAATGAAGCACGCTCAAGAGTAGAGCATGCTGAACAAAATGCTGTGCAGCAAACCAAGGAGGGAGTCCTCAGAGGATGTCGGGACGGTATTAAACAAACCCGGTGGCGCTTTTCCATCTTTCCAAAGCACCACCGGACATCCGGTACCAGCAAGCTAATAGAGACCGACGTGCTGGAAGCGAAAGAACACGATATTAATAGACCATCAGCGGCGGCTGGCCAGTACAGGGCGCCGGGGCGCCGCCCCCTTCAGATACCAAGAAAGGAAAATCTACTTAAACATGTTAAATATAATTTAGTTTTATACTACCACTACTTTCGGCTGCTCTCGGTAGGGGTCGCCACAGCGGATCATCCGTGTCCATTTAATATAACCTAATTCCATTAAATATAATATAGTTTTAATTTAATATAATTCCGTTAAATATAATTTAGTTGTATAATGCAAATAATGATGAAATAGAAGCGTTGTCAGTCTGTGAGCGCCCGTCAGCAGCATTAAATACTGGTTCAAATGGTATTTGGTTGGTTTCTGTCTGAATACACATACTTCCGGTCTGAATACACATACTTCCGGTCTGAATACACATACTTCCGGTCTGAATACATATACTTCCTGGGTGAGGGGCGCCGGCATGCGATATTATGAACCCTACATAGCCCTCGCCAAAATCCCGTACCCTGTCCCAAATCTCGCGAACGGACGCCGGATTTCCGCTGCGTTGCTAAGGAAACAATCAACTATCAACTCGGTGCGAAGCAAAGCTAACGTTAGCTACCTTCAATTTTGGTCGCCAAAGTTAGTAAATTTCTCCCCCTAGTGGCAAAATAATAATTAAAATGGCAGTCTTATGTGCTCTCCTCTGTTCATGATCCTCATTGCTCATTGAAACTTGAGTAGTTTCAATGTCTGATACTTCATTACTTTTACCCAAGTAGCCTATAGCTTTTCAGCAGGCCTTCTTTATACAACACTGTGCACTATACACTATAGGCCTAGGCTAATAGTAGAAAATGTAAACTTTCTGGTAAATGAAGTGAAAGACATGACTAGGATGTTTGTCTTATGATTTAAGTGTTTGCCCTGGAAACGAAATTAAGCAGGAAGTCTAGATTATTTTTGGTTTTGATTAAAAATAATCAAAATATTAAGTTACATAACTTATGAATCGTCTAAAAAGTGAACCATGGGGTTGAAATTATGATTGTGAGGGAAAGAATAGCCTTAAGTTGACTAACCTAACAATTTTAGGTTACAAGGTCTGCCTCTGCTCCTTGGATACGTTATTGGTATTATATTAATGTTGATTGTGGATAACTTAGACAGGTTAAATTGTGGGTGTACAGCGTTTCCTTGATGAGCGCTAACCCCATAACAACATATTTTCGCGTTGCTACGGTGGCGCACACGTGACAAAGCCAGAAACGGGATTTTGGCGAGGCCTATGTAGGGTTCATAATATCGCCGCCGGCATAACCATACCTTATGTAAGCCCTTAAACTTGTGGCGAGCAGGTGACCTGAGGCTGCTGTCTGATTGGTTTATTCAGATTTTCCAGGGGGCGCTGTACAGACGGGCTCCACGGAGTTTGGGAACGAGCAGGACGCCTCGACGCACCGAAGGCCGGGACCCGGACGACATCTCGGATAAACATGATGATGGAGAGCTGAACACGGGTCCGGAAGTCTCCATGGCGCACTCATGCACGAGCTGAGTTCCACCCAGGCAGATTTAGTGGCCGCTTACACGGCAACGTCTCCGGCATAAAGGGGTAAAGTAGTGTAACGTGCCTGGATACGTAGACACGCGGCCGGCCCCTGGGACACCGGGTCGCCACGGTGCTGCTGCGCGACTCCACGGCTCCAGTTCGCACATGCGTACTACGCTTTCAGTCAAACAGCCATGCGCGAGTAAGAAGACGCCACCAACAATGGCGGGTTAGCGAGCTGTTTGCGCGGTTCTCTCTGCTGAGTTTATTAACGCTCCTCCGGCAAAGTGTAGACCTGCTGCTCCGCTACCGGGACCAGCGGAGACGCTTCTTGACATGCGCCCAACTCCCGGTCCACCTACACGCAGACGGAGGGCAGCCGAGACACGCTTTTGGACAAGGCCTGGGGACGAGCCGGCGGCATCGTGTGTGTGTTTACTCACCCCGACAAGAGAGCGTGTGTGCGCAGGCGCCCTGGTGTTATCGGGGTCCGCCGGGAAGGCTCTCTGCTACAAAGTTTCACCGCCACCCACTGGCCTGGCATGCACACTACAGCGTTTTCAGTCGTTTTTTGCGGATCCGTCAGCATGCGGCTCGTATTCAACTACCACGACGCGGAGCTTTTTTTAAAACGCAAAGGAAAAACTTTTCCGTTTTTAGCAACACCGTTGTGGTGTAAACGTAGCTTAGTGCTGGATTCAGCGCCATGTTGGTGCTCAACATGTTGACGTGATGACCAGGACGGTGCGTTTCATCCTGTGCCGGACATAAACACCACTTCCCACAAGTAAAATGCGTTTTAGGATGTAATTACTCTTAAATGGTGGATTTTCTTTCCTCCCCAGTGAAAGAAGTCCTCCGCTCCCTCCCCCTAGTTTCCCCCACAGCCATCTCCCTGTCCATATGGTCCTCCTCTCACCTGCCTCCCAAACTTTCCACATCCCTTCATCTCTCACTCTCTCTCCCTCTCCCGCTCTTTCCCTCTCCCTCTCCTTCTCTCTCCCTCTCCCTCCCTCTCCCTCTCTCTCCCTCTCCCTCCCTCTCCCTCTCTCTCCCTCTCCCTCCCTCTCCCTCTCTCTCCCTCTCCCTCCCGCTCTTTCCCTCTCCCTCTCCTTCTCTCTCCCTCTCCCTCCCTCTCCCTCTCTCTCCCTCTCCCTCCCTCTCCCTCTCTCTCCCTCTCCCTCCCTCTCCCTCTCTCTCCCTCTCTCTCCCTCTCCCTCTCTCTCCCTCTCCCTCTCCCGCTCTCTCCCCCCCCCTCTCTCTCCCTCTCCCGCTCTCTAAACCCATTTATCTTCTCCCTCTTCCTCGTTGTTGTCCCTCTCCATTTCCAGTTTATCATTTCTTTCTTTCATCCCTCTTCCCTTCCTGTCTTTCTGTTTCCTAATCCCTCTCTCCCTCCTTTTTGCTCTGTCGCAGTCTTTCTTTCTCCCTCTCCATATCCTCTGCCCTACTCTTACCCCCTCTACCTACTTCATCTCTCCCTCTGTCTCCATCTCTGTCTCGCTCTCCCTTTCGCTCCACTTCCTATTCCTGCCTTTCATCTCCTCCACTCTTTTCCTCCTTCCTTCACTCTCTTGACCATCCATCCTTCCTTTCTAAACCATTGCTCCCCCTTCTGTATTTCTTCCTCTCCCCCCTTCTCCCTCAGCCTCTTTCATTTTCTCTTTTGCGCTCTCTCTCTTTCTCTCGCTCTCTGCTTGTCTCTGTTTCCAGATGGGTGGCAAAGAGGAGCAGCTTGCCGTGGTCAGGCCAATTATTTACATAATTATGATCTCCCACTTAACCACATGATCCCTTACCTGGGCGTGGGCAATTAAAACCAGCATCATTATGCAGATTATGCAAATTTAGTCAGAAGCTGAACAAGATGGTGAGAGATCACACATGAGCAAACACATGCCCTGTAACTGTATGCTATGTGTGTGTGTGTGTGTGTGTGAGAGCATGTGTTAGTGTGTGTATGTGTGTGTGTGTTGGTGTGCGTATATGTGTGTGTATGTGCGTGTGTGTGCGTATTTGTGTCGTAGCCACTGAACAAGGGGACTATGTGACAGCTCTCTGGTTTATTTGACGTAATTTGTCTGCTGTTTAGATCAGTTGTCCTGCACAGTGTCTACACGTTGGGCTCCAGTCTGTGCTGGAGTCTGTACTGAAGTCTGTACTGGAGTCTGTGCTGGAGTCTGTACTGGAGTCTGTACTGGAGTCTGTACTGGAGTCTGTACTGGAGTCTGTACTGAAGTCTGTACTGGAGTCTGTACTGAAGTCTGTACTGGAGTCTGTACTGAAGTCTGTACTGAAGTCTGTACTGGAGTCTGTACTGGAGTCTGTACTGGAGTCTGTACTGAAGTCTGTACTGGAGTCTGTACTGAAGTCTGTACTGGAGTCTGTACTGAAGTCTGTACTGAAGTCTGTACTGGAGTCTGTACTGGAGTCTGTGCTGGAGTCTGTACTGGAGTTTGTACTGAAGTCTGTACTGAAGTGTGTACTGGAGTCTGTACTGAAGTCTGTACTGGAGTCTGTACTGGAGTCTGTACTGAAGTCTGTACTGAAGTCTGTACTGGAGTCTGTACTGGAGTCTGTACTGAAGTCTGTACTGGAGTCTGTACTGAAGTCTGTACTGGAGTCTGTACTGAAGTCTGTACTGAAGTCTGTACTGAAGTCTGTACTGGAGTCTGTACCGGAGTCTGTACTGAAGTCTGTACTGAAGTCTGTACCGGAGTCTGTACTGGAGTCTGTACTGAAGTCTGTACTGGAGTCTGTACTGAAGTCTGTACTGGAGTCTGTACTGAAGTCTGTACTGGAGTCTGTACTGAAGTCTGTACTGAAGTCTGTACTGGAGTCTGTACTGGAGTCTGTACTGGAGTCTGTACTGGAGTCTGTACTGAAGTCTGTACTGGAGTCTGTACTGAAGTCTGTACTGGAGTCTGTACTGAAGTCTGTACTGAAGTCTGTACTGGAGTCTGTACTGGAGTCTGTACTGGAGTCTGTACTGGAGTCTGTACTGAAGTCTGTACTGGAGTCTGTACTGAAGTCTGTACTGGAGTCTGTACTGAAGTCTGTACTGAAGTCTGTACTGGAGTCTGTACTGGAGTCTGTGCTGGAGTCTGTACTGGAGTTTGTACTGAAGTCTGTACTGAAGTGTGTACTGGAGTCTGTACTGAAGTCTGTACTGGAGTCTGTACTGGAGTCTGTACTGAAGTCTGTACTGAAGTCTGTACTGGAGTCTGTACTGGAGTCTGTACTGAAGTCTGTACTGGAGTCTGTACTGAAGTCTGTACTGGAGTCTGTACTGAAGTCTGTACTGAAGTCTGTACTGAAGTCTGTACTGGAGTCTGTACCGGAGTCTGTACTGAAGTCTGTACTGAAGTCTGTACTGGAGTCTGTACTGGAGTCTGTACTGAAGTCTGTACTGGAGTCTGTACT
>NC_079216.1:67646917-67649417 GCF_029633865.1 Lampris incognitus
CCAGTCCTCCGTCTTCAAGCACCCCCTTAAATCCCATCAGCCCCGAGGGGAGGGCAAATGAAAAGAGAAGGAGGGGGCAACAGGAAAGCGAACGCTTACATGGCACACACACACAATGTTGCAAAGCAGTTGTAAAAATCCACACGCGAAACAGGATTGTGTTCTAGGAAGACAACAGCAACATGCCGCAGTTCAGGCAGCGCCCAGACCAGACTTGGTGTTGGGAGAAACACGTGGCGAGGTCTCACGCTGACAACAATATGCTGAGGAAGGTGGCGAGAGGTGGCGAGCTCTGATGACAACGGTGCGTCTGAGCGCCAGTGGGAGAGTTTGGCGGCGTTCA
Organism: Lampris incognitus; assembly: GCF_029633865.1. NCBI lineage: Eukaryota > Metazoa > Chordata > Actinopteri > Lampriformes > Lampridae > Lampris > Lampris incognitus. Next base: position 67,647,261 of record NC_079216.1, read on the forward strand.
CCCGCGAGTTGGTTTGCATGCAGGCACGGCCAATGTGCATGTTTAGGCATTTGTGTTCAGTGTTTAGGCATTTGTGTAGCTGTATAGATGGGAGCGAGAGCATCTTTTCTTGTGCTTATGCTGCGTGAATTCCGGTTTGCGGAGGCCTCACCCAGTGCCGGTGTCGAAAGATGGCGGCATGAATTCCGGTTTGCGGAGGCCTCACCCAGTGGCGGTGTCGAAAGATGGCGGCATGAATTCCGGTTTGCGGAGGCCTCACCCTAGTACCGTCCATGCAGTGTCTCTGTCCACGTCTGCGTCGCAGTTTGTGTCTTCGTTTGAGGGCTGGGAGAGCTGGTGCTGGATCAGCAGGGAGAGCTTGGTCTGCTGCATCCAGTGGGCCCGGGGACCACGGCCCCTGCCTGGAGCTGTGCCCGAGCAGGAAACGCCCAGGACGGTCTGACAGGACGCTGAAGCGGGGTGGGCTAAGCTAACTGCTAGCCCATGCAGACCGGCGGTTCCGACAGTCATCCTGGCTGGTGTTCGTTCCCTTGGACAGTGATTTTTGGTTTTGTTTAGTTTGGATATGTGTGTTGGTTTGGGTGTGTGTGTTCTTGTAGTTTGTGGATGTGGTCTAGTCTTTGTGTTGCACTGATGTGGGCTGGGGGAAACGCCATTTCATGTACGCAAGTGCATGAAATGAAATGACAAAGAGTTCTGCTTCCTGAATCCTGGTGTGTTTTGCTGCAGCTCATCACTGTGGGGGAGAACATGAAAAAGCACTTCATGAAGTTCTGCACTCAACTGGCATGAACTGGGAAAACACTGGGCTGAGCTGGAGGTGCTGAATTTACATACGTGCATAGTCAAGCACGCACACCACACACACACACACACACACACACACACACACACACACACACACACACACACACACACACACACACACACAGCACACACACACACACACACACACACACCGTTTTCCTCCCCAGCTGAGAATATGATGGATAGCAGAAGTGTCCAGTCATCCTGCTCCCTCCCTCTCTTGCTGCCTCCTTCACCAGCTTCCTCCACTCCCCAAACCGCCACACTTCCTCCTTTATCTTGCACATCTCCATTGTCCTTGTCCTCATCCTTTTCTTTTGTTTCAATTCCTCCAGCGCTCAACTCTCCACCACAACCCTCTTGCTCATTCCTTATCTTTTTCCTTCCTAATCCCCCCCCCACTTCTCTCTCTCTCTCTCTCTCTTTCTCTCTCTCTCTCTCTCTCTCTCTCTCTCTCTCTCTCTCTCTCTCTCTCTCTCTCTCTCTCTCTCTCTCTCTCTCCCTCCCTCTCTCTCTCAACGTCTCTCAGACCGATCAGACACTTGTCTCACTTCAGCATCATGTGAGTGAGAGGAAGGAGTGTACAGACACTGACACGCTCACACGTACTCACTCACGCTGACGTTCACACATACACTTACACTGGGTGGTGGTGGTGGTGCTGGTGTGGTGTGGTGGCTGGTGGTGGTGGTGGTGGAGGGTGCAAGGGATACGCTTGGTGTGTGCACGGTCTATATTACATCAGCGAATTAATCAACAAAGGTACAAGTGTAACAGCCTCGGAGTGCAAGTCGTCAGTGATTGGCCGTCTCCCAGGGGACAGGCCATGTTCTTTGGATCCCCCCCCTTTTTCTCCCCAATTGTATCGGCCAATTACCCCGCCTATGAGCCCACCCTCTGAGCATCCCGTCTCTGCTCCACCCCCTCTGCTGATCCGGGGAGGGCTGCAGACTACCACATGCCTCCTCCCATACATGTGGAGTCACCAGCCACTTCTTTTCACCTGACAGGGAGGAGTTTCACCAGGGGGATGTAGCACGTGGGAGGATCACGCTATTTCCCCCCCCCCCCAGTTCCCCCTCCCCCCAGAACAGACGCCCGACCGACCAGAGGAGGCGCTACTGCAGCGACCAGGACACACACCCACATCCGGCTTCCCACCCACAGACACGGCCAGTTGTGTCTGTAGGGATGCCTGACCAAGCCGGAGGTAACACGGGGATTCGAACTAGCGATCCCTAGCAGGACAGGTCATATTCTACCTCCATTTTACCCTCTGCTCTTAACCCTGTGGCCAGGCTCACACATCCTCCACAGGCAGCTGCTTTCCATACTGCCGTCCAGCTCGAG